>NW_027325679.1:300000-597696 GCF_048418805.1 Vulpes vulpes | reverse complement strand
AAATCTCTCTTCTCAACTATCTTTCTTCCCTAATGTTACTTGTCATTTAAGGCTAAGCTGTGCTCCTTAAGAATTATTTCCTGACCTATAAATATAAATTAGGCATCATGTTTTCCAACTTCATCTTAGGTATACATAAGTCATAATTTATCCCTTATAATTCTTATCTTCAATATCATTGAGTGACCTTTTTGGGAATTAGATTGGCACCTTTTCTCATTCATGAAACACTAGTGAATTAAATTAAAAACTAGTTGTTGAGTGGCTATTGTATGACATAAAATATATGAGATGAAAAGATTTACAAGGTAAAGTGTGACTCCCATTGTCAATGACTTAAACATTACATTATGGAATTGAATACAGGCACTTTCTTCCAGTGATAGCACTAATCAAAGCTTGTAATTATATATTTATTACCTCCAACAGACTGAAAATTAATATTCACAGAGAACATGTCTCCTTTGCTCACCATTGCATACCCACTATCCACATAACGCCTAGTCCATAGTAAGCTCTGATTTAAAAAAAAAAATAAAACAGCTTTATTGAGATATAATTGGCATAAAATAAGCTGTGTATTTAAAATGTACCATTTGATAACTTTTGATATGTGTATAAGCCTATGAAATCATTATTACAATTAAAATAATGAACATATCTATCACCCAAAAAGTTTTTTTATGCCACTTTGTTATCCTTTCTTCCAGCTCCACCCAGACCATCTCAATTTCTAGCAACTACAGATTTGTGTTCTTCTAGTATAAATTAACTTGCAGTTTCTAGAATTTTAATAAATATAATCATATAGCATGGGTTCTTTATATCTACTTTACTACACTTGGCATAATTATTTTGAGACAGTTCATTCCTTTTTATAATAGAATATGTTTCTATTTCTAAATTTGCTGCAACTGTTTATCCATTCTCATATTGATGGATTTAGGCTATTTTCTGCTTTATTTATTACAAATAAAACTTCTTTGAAATTTATATACAAGTATTAGGATAGACACATGCTTTCTTTCTCCCAGATAACAAACTTGGAAATGTCAGTTATTTGTAGGCATATGTTTACCTTTTTAGAAACCATCAAACTATTTCCAAAGCAGCTGTACTACTTTGTATTTCCACCAACAATGTATGAGAATTTAGTCCTTCCATATCCCTTCCAACATTTAACATGTTCAAACTTTTAATTTTAGATATCATTCAAGGCAGGTAGTGAAGATCTCCCGGTATTGCTTTGTATTTTTCTAACTGTTAATGTTGAGCATCTTTTCATGTGCTTCTTTGCCATTAGTATATCCTTTCTAAAGAATTGTCTATTTAAGCCTTTTGTCCACTTTTGTATTGGATGATTATTTTCTTACTGTTGCATATAGAGGGTTTTTTAAAATATGTTTTGGATATAAGTCCTTTGTTGGGTAAAGGATTTGCAAATGTTTTTATTCTAAGCTCTGAATTTTTTAATAAGATCAAAATATATGAGAACATTTAAACAAATTTTCTTTTTCCCAAGTGGATGCCCACTTTTCAACATACTGGAGTAATAGGAACTAGATTAATCTTCCTACAGGAAATAGTAATTAAAAAAAGAGAAAAATAAGAAAAAAAGAGAAAAAAGAAAATAAGTAAAGAAAAAAAAAGGAAAAGAAATAGGAAAATAAATAATGGGGCAACAGTTTCAACAACACCCTAGTAAATTCCTTGAATGGCATTCCAGGTTGTAAAATAAATAAGATAAACCCTATCTTTATCCCAGATTACTGCAATGAGAGAGTTTCTATGCCACAGTCCAGAAAAGGAGAAGCAGGTGGAGACCCACAGACTCCATGAGTTCTGGAGACAGGGATAATGGTCCAGAGCAAACAAAGCAACTAGAATTCAGAAGACAGAACTGGACAGGAGAAAACTGCAAACTCTGGAGATTTGCAGAAGCTCCCCATTACATATTTTGCTGAGGTTCTCAGCATTTGCATTTGAGGAAAGTAATCAAAACCAGAAATAAAAACAAACAAGCAAAAGGAGCAGTATCTGGTACTCACATAGAGCTGAAGAGCTTCAT
Source organism: Vulpes vulpes (assembly GCF_048418805.1). Classification (NCBI taxonomy): domain Eukaryota; kingdom Metazoa; phylum Chordata; class Mammalia; order Carnivora; family Canidae; genus Vulpes; species Vulpes vulpes. The sequence goes on along the minus strand of NW_027325679.1, from coordinate 595,628 downwards.
AACTGGGTGGAGGATACAGAAGTTTCCTATCTCTATAATGGGGATAATTTGTCCTAGATGGAACATTTCTCCTATCACATTTAAAATATCTTAGAAACAAAACCAGAAATGATCAAATTGTTTCTAACTTAACTGCATCTCAAAACAAAATTCAGGAGTATTTAAAGGAACACAAATATATGCAACAAGATAAAATACAGAATATCTGACACGCAATTAAAAATACCAGCCGTGTAAAAATGCAAGAAAGGTAATATATAAGTAGGAGAAAAGTCAATCAATTGAAACAAACCCAAAAGTCATATAGTGTTAGAATTAGAAGAAAATTAGGGACACCTATCCAGCTCAGTTGATAGAGCACATAACTCAAACTTTTTTTTTATACTGGTAAATATTTTTTTATATAAATTTATTTTTTATTGGTGTTCAATTTGCCAACATATAGAATAACACCCAGTGTTCATCCCATCAAGTGCCCCCCTCAGTGCCCGTCACCGAGTCACCCCCACCCCCACCCACCTCCCCTTCCACCACCCCTAGTTCGTTTCCCAGAGTTAGGAGTCTCTCATGTTCTGTCTCCCTTTCTGATATTTCCCACTCATTTTTTCTCCTTTCCCCTTTATTCCCATATTAACCATATTCCTTCAAAAAGTTAGCAATGAAATCTTTATTGTTTGAGATGAAAAATATACGAGATGGGACCCATATTAACCCTATTCCTTCAAAAAGTTAGCAATGAAATCTTTATTGTTTGAGATGAAAAATATATGAGATGGGATTAACAGTAAATTAGATATTGAAAAAGATTAGTTGATGAATGCAGCAATCGAAACTATCTGAAAATGAGGGGAAGATTTTTTAAAAGTAATGAACAGAATAATTCAGTGGGAATTACCAGGAAAACTTCAAGTACTCTAATATTATTTGAAGGTCAAATTCCCAAAGGAGAGACAAAAGAATAAAAAAAATATTTGAAGCCAATTATGATCAAATATGTTATATATGTGAAGAAACCTGTAAACCTACACATGCAAGAAGCCCAATACATTCCAAGTACAAAAAGCACAAGGAAAACTATCAGGCATTGTACCCAAATTCCTCAAAACCAATATTAAGGAAAAATCTTCAAAGAATTCTGTCGAACAAAAAATATTATGAATAAAAAGATAAAGTTAAGGATGTCTTCACATTTATCATTGGAAACAATACGAATGAGAAGAAAGTATGCAACATCTTTAAAGTATTAATAGAATCTATCAGCCTAGAATTCTATGTCCAGCAATAGTCTTTAAAAATAGCATCAAATTACAGATTTCAAAAGACATACAAATGCTGAAAAAATCATCACCAAATATACAGTACAAGAAGTTTTTTGGGTAAAAAGTTAAATGATTCACACATATAAAATTGGATCTACAGAAACAAAATTGAATAATTGCCTAAATTCAAAAGCCCTGGTTCTTCTATTGGTTACTCTCATGTCATATATCCTCATTCAGTATCTTAATATAAAAATAAAGCATCAGTGATGACTTGTCTTGAACCTTCTGTGACCCTCCCCAAGATTCACATTATCAGGGAATGAGAAGGAAGTATTTCTTATAAGATGCAGTTCTATGATAAATGTTAACAGACATATATTCACATTGTGTAGACAACAGGTTTTAAAAGTTTCTTTGTTTTCCTGGCCCCTCCTGTTTGGAATTTACAACTATGGACATTTCTCAGATAGAGGCTCTATTCTTCTTTCTTTAAACTTAATTCTTTTTGCTTTGAAAACTATATCTTCTAATATCACTTCAGCTGTCATTTCATTGTCATTAACCAGCAAATCTGGAATCCTAAATACTCGGTTCATGATGACACTCCCAGGAGTCATCTCCACTTCACTGGCTCATTCTAGACTCCTTCATTAAAGGGTTGCCAGCAACTTGACATTTCTATTTAAACTTAATTTCCTGAATCACCATACTTTTTATATCTCATGTCTTGCACCACTTTTTCATCTGATTTTTGTTTACTGTACTCACTGTACATTCCAACCTTAAATCTTCCTTTCATTTGAGAACGCTACATGTTTTCTAGTATCTCATAGTGTAATTTTGGCCCACTAACCTTATGAACAGTTTTGAAGAGGGTCTCTCCTGATTTATCTGGTACCCTATTTTCTCTATATTGCCCCAATGGACAGTTCTTGAATTTATACATCTTTGTTTCACTAATCAATCCAGATGTTTTGCTTAATCTCTACCTTTTGTTTGTTTTATGACACTATAGGCTAGAAACTTGAAGCCATCATTGTTTCCAGCTTTCCTTTTGTTCTGTATTAAGCCAAAACCTAAAATCTATTTTTTCTTCTCAATATCTCTGCATTTATTCCCTAAAATACTCTTCTTACCTAATACCTGTTATAATCAACAGCTTTTTTCTGCCTACAGGGCCAACTCATCAATCCCTATTATAAAAATATTTCTTTATTAATATTGATTAAAAAATCAATATGTCATGTTAAAACCTGCTGAAGAATGTACATATGACTCTCTAACTTTACTTGTATCAAAACTAAATTTTGTCAGATTCCTCAACAAGTTTCTTCATATTTTATTTATTTTTTAAAGCTTTTATTTACTTATTTATGAGAGACACAGAGAGAAGCAGACATAGACAGAGGGAGAAGCAGGCTCCGTGCAGTGAGCCTGATGTGCAATCTCAGGACTCCGGGATCATGCCCTGAGCCGAAAACAGATGCTCAACTGCTGAGCCACCCAGGCGTCCCAAGGTTCTTCTTGATTTAATGCCAAGTTATTTACATAATTGTATTCTACCTCTGATTCCATCTACCCCATTACAATAAGTTTAGGTCCTCACTATTGTCTCCCTACCATACATTATCACTATACATTCATAGATAGTGTAGATATGTTTATTTTGCCTCCATGTGTTTACTCTCTGCCTAAGTCACATGTGTCTTTCAAGGTCTACATCATATTCAACTTTCTACTTCAAGCATTGTGTGAATAAATCCATTAGCTGATATTGCTTGGTCATGCTAGTTGTTCAATCAACCATTATTTTGTTCCTGGAGAAATTAAATTTCCCTCTTCCAATTTTTAAAAATTTTCTTTCTTACATGGAGCATTTTATACTTATTATTCTGTTCTCTAATTATGCATATATAATATTTAGTACTTTATTCATACAGTATAAAATGATACATTAGCCATTTAATTGGAATTTTTATAGATATCTAATGTCTACATACTGTGATGTATATCATTGGACAACATGAGTACTGTAACTTTCAAGACTTTTATCTATGTTACCTCATATAGGATTTTGACTTCCATAAATAAAAGGGTTAATTTCAGCTAGTGACCCACTACCCATTCCCTTTCTACATAAGAGACATCTGGATGATCTTGACCAGACTCTCTTGAAAATATGCTAATATCATTTGTGAGCAAAAGGATATGGAGGCTCCTATCTAAAAATGCTTTTTAGCAAGATACATCTGTGTCAAGAGTATTTATTATAAATAAATCTATATTTATGGATTTATGTCACATGGATGGCTGGAAAATAGAAAATATAAGATATTCTTTTATATGTGTAACTATAAATTAGAGACACAGGAGTCATCAAAACAAAATGGCTTCCTTTGTAAACAATGTTCCTATATACACTGTTCAGAACTTGTCTATATGAATGCCCAAAGAACCTGTAATATAGAAAAAATGTACATTTTTGAAAGTAGTATTTGATGGGATCTTTCAGAAGAAAATGCTAAACTGTATGTAATTGGTTCTATCTTGTACTCTTGAAATCATTATTAAAGTTTGATGTCGAATAAAATGCACTTGCATAAATCAGTTTGACAGTTCAATCCTTTGTTTTACTACAATTTCACTGTGCTTAGCGTGGTTTTAATGTATAGAACATATTCCACTTTTCATCATTTCATACATGATAGACATACATATATGTACAAACATGCCACAATTTAACCTATAATATAAAAGTATATAATAAAACATTTTATATGTCTGGCATGTAAGTTACAGCACTATCTTCAAACTGAGTGATGTTTTGTATCCTGATATAACATTTATGATGCTAACACATTTAGTGTGATTAAAATTTTATAAATATAGAAATTTCTAACCTTAAAATTATTTCTAACATATGTAATTTATATTTAGAATATCAGTAGTCTAACCTAAGTATTTTTCTATGGTACTTTGTTTTAGTGTACAAGAATTATAGTCTCTCTTTTTTATTTCCATTTCCTTTTAATAGAAAGTCCCAATACCTGGCATTCTAGGAATTTTCTATCATTTTGGTTCAGTGCTATTCTGGATTCAGATAGAATGGTGTGAAGTTTGATGCTGTTTGAAGAAGCTGGGGTTCATCTTGTGTAATGCTTTGAAAATGAGAAGAAAGGCTTTCTTATATTTGGAAGTGTCCTGGCAATGAGCAAAGGCTAAAGAAAACTACTGCAGAAGGCTGTTTGTTCAATTCAAAAAGCAGTCTGCTACTTTATGGGCCATTTTTATTCTTTGACTGGCTTCCCTGGAGAGATTCAAATAAAGAGGTTTGAAATATACCAGGTTGAAAGGCTGAATATGTCAAGAGTATGGATCACTGAAGCAAGATCTTCATCTTGCAGCTTAATTTTCTGGCTAGAGCACTTTACAGACGAGATCGGGCACATTCAGGGTGGTATGGCCGTAGACTAGAGCACTTTACAAATGAACAGAGACATTCATGGTTACTGCTGATGCCTCAGACTCCAGGAACAACAATGACTCTCCAAGGGGTTCAAAATATTTCACCACGTTGAACATCAATGGGGAAGCCTCTTTTTAGCAGAACAGATGCTACAAACCTTACCAAATTTCCAAATTCCTTCTTTCAATAATATATACTTTTTTACACTCTACCACAAGAGTCAAGGCAAGCAAATTGTAAACAGATTTTGTTTATCATTGCATGCAACAGGGAAACCAGCAGTTTTATTGCACAGTATGTGTTCAAAATAGGCAATATTGAGCTGTGCATCCTTTTGAATAATTCTACCTTTATTCTTTTTATGCCATTAATCTTCCTGTGGTCTCTTAAGCAGAAAATACAAGTGCTAAACTCTGTGGTACTTCACATTTGAGGTGATTCAGTATGTCCTACAGTTAGTTATATAAAGATCTGAAATGCTTTTTATGCAAAATTTATTGATTGACAATAAATGTACTTTCCAACTCTACCAGAAAGAACCTGGAATGAGATGTGGAATTTGAAGTTCAGCATAGGAAATTCAAAGCTTTGGATTCAAAGGAGTGTTTTCATCCTTCCTTCCACTAAAAATTAATTACTCTGAAGATGTGTGACCTGGGTAGTTTACAATGGTAAGATGGAAGAAGACATAGAAGACATCCCCCAAACCATGTAACAGAATGATGTTCTTCTTACAAAGAAAGGAATTACAAAAAAAAAGAAAGAAAGAAAGAAAGAAAGAAAGAAAGAAAGAAAGAAAGAAAGAAAGGAATTACTAAGCTTTATCAGGCAAATTCCCTTTGAATTTTAGAAATTAAGTTTAATTAAATCCATAGAAAAATAACCCATTGGAAAAAAAACATGAGAAAAGAAGTTAACCCAGGGGAAATGTCACACAAAATATTGATAGTATTGTCACAAAATACCACACAAGAGCCAGAAGAGTGAGTCATCTAAAGAAATGAACATGAGGACATAGTGAGCTTTTTGGAGAGCTCAGATATAAAAAAGACTTGGGCAAATGTTAGAGGAATGAAGCAAAATAAAAGGTGAATTATAAAATATTAAACAATGTCTAATAATGATGTCAGAAGACTAAAGGTAAAATAAAATATGATTATAGAAAGATAGAAAATGGTTAAAAGGCAAACCATAAAGAACTATTTAGTCTGCTTATTTGGGATCAATGGTAAACTTTTTATGAGGACACAGGGAGAATTAGACAACTCATATTTTTCTATTTTATGAATTATCATTTGTTCTATTCATTTATATATATTATTTTTATTGTGCACAAACTATATGCTAGAGAGAATATAGGGTTCTATCTGAGTAGGTTAGTGTTCAACCAAAATGAAAATAAACATGAATAAAACAACTGAAATTTATCTGTGATGACCAGTAATAGGGCCCTTAACTTCACAAGATCATCATCTATTATTCTCCTTTTACGCCAATATTTCATGTTACCATTTGCCTTGAACTGTGCCAAATTACCCATAAATTATGCATGAAATGTGTCACCTCACACCTAACTTTCATTTCAAACTGTTATCCCAAATTTACAAATGAGGGAAGCTGAGATACAAAGAGGTAAATTGAATTTCTTACATTGTTATTTTTTTCAAAGCAAGAGTCTACTTCCTTTTCATTTTCTGGACCTCCTCCACAATCTGCTGACCTCAGTTGAGGCCTACTTGCCACTATGGAAACTTCAGGGCCCTCTTGGTAACTAGAATGCAAACAGACCCAGCACAATTAGTTTTCCCACATGGAGACTCTAAGACTTCAGCAAGAATGAAAAGTTGCAGGTTTGGGGAATAAAAGCCACACATTAAAGAAGTCTTTCCTGATGCCTACTTTTCACTCTCTAGTCTCTCTATTGTATCAAGCCATTTTATCTTTAATCAGTTGACTGAAAGTTATTTAAAATTTTCTTTGTGTGGGATCCCTGGGTGGCGCAGCGGTTTGGTGCCTGCCTTTGGCCCAGGGCGCGATCCTGGAGACCCGGGATCGAATCCCACATCAGGCTCCCGGTGCATGGAGCCTGCTTCTCCCTCCGCTTGTGTCTCTGCCTCTCTCTCTCTCTCTCTCTGTGACTATCATAAATTAAAAAAAAAATTTTTTTCTTTGTGTGTATGTGAATATGTGTATTTGTGAATTTATTACATGTTACCCTTGCTAGGACAAAGTTCTATGAGAAGAGAGGCTTGTTTTTGTTTTCTTTATCTTTTTCTATGCTACTTAGCCAAAACCACCAAATCAATCCCTGTCATCTAGTGGACACTAATACATATTTAGGTAATTAATTTGTGAATTATGACAGAAAAAGCCACATATTTCTATTTCTACAAAAAGAGTAAGCTAAAAACAATACTAAAATCATAGGAAAATTTAAGATTATCACCATAAAAGTATTGAAAGATGCAGGAATGGTCATTCCTAAAGCAAAATATTTTTTTTCATTAGATTGACTGATGAGGATGAAAAGGATAAGTTTAGGAGTCTGATTCTTTTTTAAGATTTTATTTATCCATTTGACAGAGAGAGAGAAAGAAATTGAGAAAGAGAGCAGGGGGAGTAGCAGGCAGAGGGAGAGGAGAAGTAGATTCCTCGCTGAGCAGAGAACCCCACCATGAGGTTCCATCCCAGGACCCTTGGATCATGATCTGAGCCAAAGGCAGATGCTTAACTGAGCCACCCAGGCACCCCAAGGAGCCTAATGTTTGAGAAATATTTTTTTACTGGCTACAGGGTCCCAGTAGGGAATGGCATACCAGATGGCCATGTGACTTGAGCTGCCTCCCTTGAATAAGATGTATCTAATTCATCTTGCCTGCCATAATGTTGGGCTTGCCCAACAGATCTTTATCATCTTGAAGGGAGCATGCCTTTCCCATTTAGGAATGTCTCTTAAGAACAGTGGAGATGGTCAATCTTCCACCAGGCCAATTTGTGCACTTATCCCACAAGGATAGATGGATTAACATAAGGATGCATTGTGGTTTATTCTTTATGTCTAAGATTTTGACAAGATGACCCAAATAATTAGGGAAGTGGAATAAACAAAATTGGACATTTAGTGACAAGGAAGTTTTATATGAGACCATATTTTCTGAATGAGTTTTTTACCCATGATTTTCACCCCCATTAGCAGCACTATCCTTGGGCATACTGAATGCCTGATAACACATATTCTCTGAAAAAACATTTCTCATTTTCTAGAAAACAGTGGATCAGTGGCTTGATGCCTTAGGAGTTTCATGTCTTCTAATAAACTATGTATTATACAGATAGTATAAAATAGTGGAATGACATTTATTGGATAAAAATACATTCTAGAATTGCTCAGGATATTCTCTGTGCACAGCTGTTGTTTGAGTATAACCATCAGTAGTGTCTTCTGACTCATAAAAACAGTGATTTGGATGGCAAATTATGGGATACCTTATCTGGTGAATACATAGTTAGATGTGCCTAGGAGACAATGTTATATTACTATATAGAGTGGTAAGTATTACTGGAAGCGTACTGTAAAATTACATAGTTAACTATAAATGTATATGGCTCTCAGCCCTCAGAATTAAGGCTTGGCTTGTGTTAGCAGAAAAAAAAAATTGCTGACCAGTAAACTGTATATACAGTGAGGAATGTAGAAGGGAATTATACATTAGAGCTATTAGACCTTGTGACTGGTAACAAAAACAACACTCTTTCATCAACCTTCTATCTTGCTGTGTCATAAATATGTCTATGTTCTAAATAATTTTTCTGTCAATATTGTACAAAACCAATATTTAATGGTGGTTTTCTTTACAAATTAGTCCATAAATTATAAAATACATAGAATAATTGTAACTTTAACTAGAGATGTCCAACTACACCTAGACTTGTAGTTGAACATAGAAATTTATTTCTTTGATTCTCTTTGAAAGGGATGTTTGCATTATGTTTTGCAGGAACCTTATATTTGGGTATATTTTTGTTGTTACTTTAGGATATAACACTGAAAGAAAAAATGTATATGAATAAATGTTAGCATCCCAGAAAGGTGAACATTTTCTGGTCTAAAATTCACTTACCATCACTTTCTATAGAGGGCAAAAAAGCTATTGAGACTTGTGCCTCCCAGTATGAAATTGAAATAGGTTATATATCTCCTGGCACTTATGGAGTAGACATCTGATCTAGTTTGACAATAGTTGCTTCAACTCAGTATTGTGACTCTTGAACAAGTTATGTAATCATATAAGAACAAATGGATATTTAAAACTTTAATATATTCCCTAGCAGCAGTGTAAGTAACACCAGAATATTCACTGCTAATAAGAACAGCAAATTCCCATTCTAACCGAAGTATACCTGTGTCCTGATCTTAGCTGCTGCTCCTGCTCCCATCCAGCTTCCCAGGAATTCTTTGAATTATCAGATTCTCTTTCAATAGTTTTCTTTTTTTCTTGAATTATCCAGAGCCAATTTTTGTTTGCAATGAAAAAATTCTGATACACAGTATTTGAAAAATAATAAAATTATTTTTATACATAAATTTTACTGCTATAAGAGTCCATATAACTGTAACAGTATCTTACATACAATCAGATCTAATGTCTTTAACTGATACAAGAATTAGTGCAAATAAAACGTATAATGTATCTTACAGAAAGTCTAGGGAACACATAAAATAATGTTAATAAAACATGATACACAAGAAAGACATAATATCACCAAGCTATTCAGGATGACAAATTAGAAGTCATAGACATGATGATCTCAGCTAAATACCGTGAAGACTATTTTCTTTTTCATGAAGACAATTTAATAAGTTTTTAAAGAATGGAATTATCTCACTTGGGAGAGTGTGTAGTAAAATGAAACTTTGTCCTAGATCTTATTCCCACAGCTAACATTTATTGCCCATGTGATTTTCAGCAAATAACTTCCCTAAGATACAGTGTCTTCATTTATATAATGAACAAAACCAGTCTTGCCATTTTATTGTTTGCCTCATTTATGAATTAAATAAATCTTTGACACATGCTCACTCTGTGTAGGAATTTTTAACTTTTTTGTTTTTAAAATTTTATTTATTTATTTGACAGAGAGAGAGGGCACAAGCAGGGGGAGTGGCAGGTGAGAGAAGGAAAAGCAAGCTCCCCATTGAGCAAGGAGCCTAATGGAGGTCTTGATCCCAGGACCCTGGGATCATGACCTGAGCTGAAGGTAGATGCTTAACCAACTAAGCCACCCAGGCACCCAAGTTTTTAACTTTAAAAAGTCATGCTTTGGCAGTAAGATGTCCAAGTGGTCTCATCTTGTAGAGACAAACTGTAGCCCAAAAATGTGTACCTCATGGATTAAGTCCAAGCATGTATTTTCTTGGTTCCCAGAGTAAATAACAAATATTAAAAATAATTTTACTTCTGCTGCCTCTCTGATTCTCTGTTTTTATTTTTATTTTTTCTTTATTTTTAGCCAAGTGTAGTTTTGATTCTAGTTTAAATGTAGTTTTTCCATTGGGAGGCAATAATTTTGTGAATTGGACCCTATTTTCTGTACACTTAGTACAGAAAGCAGAGACCTATTCATTGTCACATGAGATACTACAGAAAGTCTGTTTTGTTACTCTTTTTTGTTGAGGAGATGAAATGACTAATGCATGGAAATAACTTAAAGCCTGTCACATAATAAATGCTCATGTTCAATGTATGTTTTCTTCTTATTTAGCTTCTCACAAACTAATGGAGAAAAATATTACTTTAATTTTCCAGACAAATAGAATGAGGCTTAAAAATAATTACATAATTTCATAAATATTGCAGTAATGTCAGTAGTGGAAATGCATTTTTAGAGCCTAAGCAATTTGACACTTTGGCCTAGATTCTTAATTTTGAAGTTACAACATTGCCTTACAGATGGTCACCAATAATTCTCCCACCCCTATAATCCTCATAACACTTTTTTCTTCAGTAGGTGGAATCCTTGTTCCTTTTGAATCTGGTTTGGCCTTGTGACTTAATTTCAGCAATAGCATGTGGAAAAATAATAATGCACCAATTCCAGGCTAATTCCACGTGGTGTTTGACAGCTTCTACTTTTGCTATCTTGATGCTATAGGTCAACATTTAAGAAGTTAAATTATCCTACTAGAAAGATACCAATTTAAATTTGTTCCAGCCATCCAAGTTAAGACATGGAACATGTGAGGAAACCCATTTTGTATATTGAAGCCCCAGCTAAATATAGCCCAATGAGTGACTCAAGACAATCCAGATGAAGCAGAAGGACATGTACATAAGCCCAAGCAAAGAACAGAATTGTGAAAAATGATAATTGTTATGTAACTCAATAAGTTTTGGGTAGTTGATAATATGTAAACAAATAACAGAAATTCATACACTTAACCTTTGTTTAAATGTCTGAAAGACTTAAGACATTCTCAACATAGACATTTGCAACTAGAAAAAAACAATCTATGAATTGTAATCAAATTGTTCAATGATAGCTGGACACAAGAGAGAGACAGAGAGAGAATCTGCTCAGAGAAAATTGTGAATGTGGCTTTTAGGACATGGACTGAAACACAGTAATAATCATAGGTATATCCACAAATTTTTTTTAAAAAACACATTATTGTTCATTGAATGTAGAGTGTGTGTGTGTGTGTGTGTGCGTAATGGAAGGGGAGTTGTTCATATAGTACATCTTTATAGTTCACAAATATTTAGCATAGTGAAACAAAGTCATCAAGACAGGTCGTACTATACATATTTGTTTCTTCTATTTAAAATTGTAATTATAAGAAAATAAAAAATAAAATGATGACTATACATTTGGGTTATGTTAAAAACAATAATATTGTCATTATCCACTTTTACTATTTAAGAAAGTATAAAAAAATATGTGGCTGTGTGGGGCTTTATTCTGTGGGCTTATGGTCTTTGTAGGTCTACTAAATGTTTATGTATGACAGCTATTCTCAAATAACCAGCTAATGGGGTTTTTTTGAAAGACAAGTCAGTTACTTTGGTTAAAAGTTATAATATATGGTATTGAGACTATGACATGAAGGACAATAACAAAGAGTGAATATAAAAAGAATAATGAAGGTAATTATTACTGACATTAACAATATAATGTGAATATGGAAATTTCATCATTATTAACACATTATTTCCCTTCATTTTTATTATAATTCATTTTTTATTTCATATTCTTAATTATTTTTATTAAGTATTCCCATTTATATTTGAACAGCTGAATTAAATTCAAAACAAGTACACAATATTGAGGTAGATGAAATACCTCTCTTGGATTTGATAAAAAATCTTTTTTTTCTAATAAGGATTTGAGTTTTGTCCCTTAAAAAAAGACAAAAATTATGTTTCTATGCCTTTTTTGGGGGGCATTAGAACTGGTGTTCTTTTATGAATTAGCATGTAGGAAAATTAGGCCTAAAATAATTGTGTCAATTTACAGATTTTCCATTTCAAATTTTAAGTAATAATTTTAAAAACTAAAATTTATCCTTAATTCACTGCACATAATAGAGATATCAAATGTCTGATGGATATATTTTCTGCATAATAAGGTCATCAACTCTGCAGGACTCTAGTGTACCAATAGTGCATGCTTTTATGCCTGTCAGTTTCTAATAAAATCTGTCTTTTCCCCTGAGCTGTGATAAACATATGTAATATTACAATTGAAAATGTACTGATTTCACGTTCGTTGTGGATTACTTTTCTTTATAAATAATATGTCAATTTCTTTACAATACTTAATTCTCATTATATTTGTATGATATATATCTATTTAATCAGATATCAATCATAAGCACTATCTTTAATCATAGAAACAGACAAGACATTTTTCTATGTGGAATACAATGGCATTTCTACAGGGAGGCATCAGTCTTCTGAACTGCTTATTTGATTGCTTTAGCCCTTAACCAGAAAACATATGGCTAAATAAGCCATTGTTGTAGTACTAAATCTGAAAGGATTTTTTTTTTAAGTTTCCTTCCATTCTAATTTTGAAAAATCATTATTTCCTCTGAAGAGGAAAGAAAAAGCTATTACTATTAGAAAAGCATGATTACACATTGTGAATTTTGAAAGTATTGACCACGAGTCTCAATATCCATGTCGATGCCTACACTATTAGAATAGTTGTATTTTGTTTTACTCCTCTAAAATATCTTCACACTTACCACTTTATTTGTAGGTTATACAACCCAAAAAGCCATTCTATATATATTATATATATATATATATATATTCTATATATAAAATTCTCATATTTTATCCACAATGAACACTAACAAGTTATTGACTAATGTTCTACCAAAACAGCAAATGCATATTCATACATCTAAATTACTAGTGTTGGTATGTTTATGTTACATTTGTATGTGCAAATGTATGGTCTTCTGTATATTTACCTTACCCTACATCTGACTATCTATATCCATATTTTTAATGTATACACAAATACTTCTAGTATTTTTTCTATATATCTAATAAAATTACTAAATATAAGCAATAAAATATTCAATTATACTGCAGAGCTATCTGTAGATATTAATAATTATTTAGCAAGCATTCTTTTATATATGTAAATATGTATATATTAATATATATTACATATATATGTATACTTAATATTCTTACTAGGCATGCTAGACATAAACAAGTTGCTTGAAATCATAGCTATGACCAAAAAACAACTTTTCTTGTTTTTGGTAGCACATTCCCCCGTGACTATATTATTAGTTCCATTGGGACCAATTTAAAACTATACAGCCCTGTTCTCATAGATTGAATAAGGCAATGTATCATTGTTTAAGTGTGCTACTCAAACATTTGGAACCCAGAGGGAAAACATAGGAAGACTGAGTAAACAAAAAACAAGCACCTCCCCAATCAATACTCTTTATACAAAGTTTTAGAAACAATTTCTTACTTCTAATTTATTTATAATGTCTAAGGTATTAAAAAATAGGAGTCAGAAATTTAATTTATATTCTTATTTTTCCCTTGGGAAAATACTCAATATTTGTACCACGTGAGATATACTACTACGGTAAACCCTAAGAAAAGGAAAGAGAGATTATATTCTCAAGCAGTTCCTAGCATATGTAAGTTATTCTGTTTATATACATAAAACACTTAAAGGCTCTCAATAATGCTATTAGTGTAGCTATTATTCTTATTTTGCAGAAGAGATTACAATATTATTTGAATCACTTTCTATTGGACTCCAAAAGATCACAATTCCACATGAACATAAATGGCTCATTCCTATTTACCCATATCTTTACAGAATCACATTGCTTAATGCAATTTATATGCATACACTCCTTTAGCAATTATTTAATGGCTACTTAATATATGCTAAAACACATTTTACCTAAAACTTTATGCAGCTGCCTCATTTGCATCATATTTACAGAAATATTACTGCAATGTTACCCTTTTCCCATTAATTTTGTTCATAGAACTACTTCTGGAGTTATTATACTTACATATTTGTTTCATTTTATGTGCTTATTGTGTCTTCCACACTAGATTTTAAGCAACCTGATAACAGAGGCTGTGTATAACCCACCTTGTATATCTAGAGTTTAGAACAAAGTAAGCATTAATGAAATACTTGGTGACTGGCAAGATGAATAAAAGTGTGTGCAAATGAGTCCTAGGAACTGTGATAAAGAAGTTAGATTGCCTTTAACTCTGTAATGGTGCTTTGCTACCAGCTGGTAGACAGCAATTCTCAGGAGCTCAAATTGCATAAACCCAGAAAGTTTTAAATTAAAGGTCACCATCTGGAATGAGATCCACACATACTTAGCTCAAAAATGCAAGTTTAAGGGGAATTACTACATTTCAAAGCTTTTCACTAATTCTCAAAATTGTTTATCTTGTTTACCAAAAATTAAAAGTTGCCATTGGATACTTATAAAAGGTCAATAGCTTCATCTTATCTTAAGATTGTGTAAAACCCAAAACCTTACTTTGACTATAAATAACAAAATTATGTATAAATGAAAAATATAACCACATACTTTTTAAAAATTAGAATAAATAAAGGAAAGCAAGCTTATCTAGTTTATTGTTATATACTTCTAATGAGCACACAAGTAAGCAAAATTAAATCGTTTAATAAAATTAAAACATGCAAGGCCTATGTTACCTAGTGATGTATCATATGAAACAAAATTAGTTTTTCATCTAATTATATATATTTATATTACATTTACATTGTACTATATTATTATTAAAGTACCATAACATCTACTAACTCAGTTCATGCTCACCTGAGCACTTCAAACTTAACATGGCAGATATTATCTTCCTGTCCCATTTTGTTGTAATAAAAAATCAGTTTCAGACATATTATTTTGCTAATTCATTTTTTGACAAATGCTAATTGCATGCTTATCTGTTGCCAGGCTATCAGAAAAAAGACATGTTGCTTTCTACTTTTCGTGATAGAAACACAGTAACTAATGACACAAAATTGTTTTAAATAGCACATATATATAATATATATATTATATAATATTAATATATAAAATATTTATACAATTTATATTCAGAATTTATATAATATTTATATAATATTTAATATCATATAAATATATAACATATATAATATATGTTGGGAGAAAAATTGGGAGAAACTGATCTTGCTTGAGAGATTGCGGGTAGTCTTTCTTAAGGAAATGATATCTCAACTTAAACCTGAAGAAATTCACTAGGAAAGAGAGTGCAATGATTATGTGTTATAGAAAGAAGAATCAGCAAGTACAAATAACCTAACATAGAAGAAAGCTAGTAATAGAATTTAAATCTAAATCTTCTCATTTATAATCCAATAGTATTATAAAATAACAAAGGTATTAGTTTCAATTCATTTATTCTGAGCAAATAAATAATCAATAATGTATATAGTTTTCTATTTTAATTAAAATATGCATTCTGGCTACTATAACAAAGACCAAATAACACTGGCAGAAAGCAGAGTGTTGTTATAGTTGTGCCATAGGGCACTTGGCAGTAGGAACCAGGACTATTATTGAAGTGTTTCTATGTCAGGTATCCAGGACCCATTTTATGTTTTTACCCTGATATCTGTAAAATTCTGCCTCAAACAAATGGTCTAAGATGGCACATGACTGTAGCTGTATTCTAAATTGTTCAAAGGCTCGTCCTTTCCCCATAAGGGTCACAGTGAAAAGGTTGAACACATTACTTCTAGTCACCTCCTATTAGTCAGAAGATGGTCAGATGGTAAGAACATGCACTGTGATTAACTTCAAAGGAATCTGGGAAATATAGTCTCTCCTTTGGGGGTACTTGTTTCCCACTGCAAAGAAAGGGTTTATGTTGTTAAAGACTCATTTATTCTACCCGTAGTATTGAGTATCTTTTAGGTATCTACACTTTTCTAAGTATAGATACATCAGAGAGATAACATTAGTGAATAAAATTTAAAAATCTACCTTTGTGTTTAGATTATAATAAGGAAGACAGACAATATGTAATAAACACACAAAGAAGTATACTATAGATATATTTTAGAAGCTCACAAATACTATGAAAAAATAGAGAAATAAAAGGAATTGGTAGTAGTGTGCTGGCAAATGCTTAAAAACCAGCTCTGGAAAAAAATCCTACTTTGTAGTGTTCTCCAATTTCCATAGAGTAAATATTCCCACAAATTTTAAGTTACCAATGTGATATCAACCAACCTGGAAATTTTCTAAAATATTAATCATCAACTATCATAAACTATATAAGTTGGCTCCAGCATATTACTGGAATGTTGGGAAGATGGAATTTGGAATTTTATTATGGTGATCAGGAAAAGATATATAACTTAATGATATGTAAGCTATCTGGATATCTGCGAAGGAGACAGCATTGGTAAAAATTAAGCATCTGACATTTCTGAGGAATACTTTAGGAGTACAATTTGAAAGTTGCATTTCACTTCCCATTTCACCGGCCTGAACTCAACCGTGACTTCAGAGCAATCAAATGTGTCTGGAAAGTTTTTCATAGATAATTTCAGCTAAAATTCTGAAGTTATATTATTTTAAAAACACAGAATAGACCTTGAATCATATCTGAGAGTCAATGATCAGTTTTAAAATTATATTTTTTTCTGAAGTCTAAGTAAATGAATATACATCTTAATACAGTGTTTGCACTTAAAGCAATGTTATAACTTCTGATATAAGAGCCTAGGCCAAAGTGTCGAATTGTTTAGGCTCTAAAATGCATTTCCACCACCAACATAACTGCAACATTTATGAATTTATGTAATTATTTTTTTTTTAAATTTATTTATTTATTTATGATAGTCACACAGAGAGAGAAAGAGGCAGAGACACAGGCAGAGGGAGAAGCAGGCTCCATACACCGGGAGCCCGACGTGGGATTCGATCCCAGGTCTCCAGGATCACGCCCTGGGCCAAAGGCAGGCGCCAAACCGCTGAGCCACCCAGGGATCCCTATGTAATTATTTTTAAGCATTTTCTTTATCTGGAAAATGAAAATGAAGGTAATGTTTTTTTTTTCTCCATTAGTTTATGAGAAGCTAAATAATAAGAAAGTATACACTGAGCCTGAGCATTTATTATGTGACAAGCTTTAAGTTATTTCTATGCATTAGTCATTTCATCTTCTCAATGTGCATTAGACACCATTGTTATTGTTTTACAAACAAATCCAGTCATAAATCCTAGCTTCATCTGAGGTTTCAGAAGCTAATGGCAAGGTTAAGTGGCTGGACTTCCATATGCTCTGGCTTCAGAATTCCCACTCTTATGCAATGTACTGTGTAAAGGATTTAAAGCAGTCTCTAAATATAATATATGCTCCATTGTTGTTGCTATATGTGGTAGGCAGAATCATCCCCTCTCCCCATCCAAATGTCCACATTTTATTCTCAGACTCTGTGGGTATGTTAGGTTACATAATAAGATGGGATGAAGGTTGCAGATGGAGTTAAGGATGCTTATCAGCTGATGTTAATATAAAAGGGGTTGTCTCTGATGGTGGATGGGGCAACGTAATCCTTTAAATGTGCAAGAGGAAGGCAGAAGAGAAAGGCAGAAGAGTCAGAGTCATAGTGATGCAATGTGAGACATGACTGGTTATTGTTAACTTTGAAGATGAAAGGGGGACATTCAGCCTCCAGGAGTTGAAAGGGCAGGAAAAGAGATTCTCCTCCAGAAAGGAAGATGGCCCCACTGGCAAATATATTTAATTAGTTACAGTACCCACAGGAAACTAACAGCATCGACATTCATGTATTAAGTTAGCTTATACATTTTTATGATGCTATTCTGTTTTTGTCAGAATGAATCACATATTTCATTTTATTAACTGATCAATTGCATTTTACATAGAATATTACTTGAGTGATTACTATGTGGAATTAATACAGAAAATATTATAGCTGGTATTTTGGGGGATGGTAATTTTGCCAATCTTTATGTTTCTATGGTTTTGTTATCGGTGGACACAATTTTCTATATAGTTTCAAGTTTTCTAAAACTTGTAGAATTTTTTCCATATATTGTTGCATTCTTATTCCCATATATACTTTCAATTATGTTTATATTCATTCTTCCTCTACAAAGAATTGCCATTTTCCTTCCTATTTCACCATTCACTTCAAAAACACAACTTTTAGGCTTACCAATCAAATATATTTTTCTTAGTTTCATTGTAAATTAATTTAAGCTTCCCTCTTTATTAACTTCTTCTTTCTACTGTCCTAGTTTACTTTGCTATTACACTAGTTTGTCCAATTACAAAGTTTGTCCAATTACATATTTTGATTAAATATATATCCAATATATTCATTTTCACATAAACTAATTTAAGGCTATACTATATACTTTCTATAGTAGCTGTACCAATTTACATTCCTTTTAATAGTACACAAGATTCCCTTTCCTCCACATGCTCACCAGGACTTGTTATCTCATGTCTTTTTGAGAATAGTTGCTCTAACAGATAGAAGGTGATATCTAATTGTACTTTTAAATTGCATTTCCCTGATGATTAGTGATGATTAATAATCTTGAGCATCTTTTTGTGTACCTATTGGCTATCTGTATGTCTTCATTGGAAAACGTCTATTCAACTTCTCTGTCTCTTTAAAAATCACATTATTAGTCTTTTTGCAATTGAGTTGTATGAGTTCCTAATATATTTTGACTATTAATTATCTGATATGTGGATTAAAATATTTTCTCTAATTCTGTAAATTGCCTTTTAATTTTGTTGTTTGTTATTTTTTGCTGTGTAGGTTTTTTTTTTTTAATTTGATGTAGTCCAATTTGTTTATGCTTGTTTTCAGTGTCATGTGCAAAAAAATTGCAGAGAGAGAGAGAGGCAGAGACACAGGCAGAGGGAGAAGCAGGCTCCATGCAAGAAGCCCAATGCAGGACTCGATCCTGGGACTCCAGGATCATGCCCTATTAGGGAAAGCAATAATAAAATACTACTAGACAGCTGAAAATCACAAATTCTGAAGAGGATATGGAGCAATAGGAGCTCTCATCATTGCTGGTAGTATTTCAAATGGACTTTGAGAGCTTGTTTGGAAGTTCTAGCAGGGAAGGACAGCTACTCACATACCCTTGACTAAAGAATGGTCCTCCTCTAATGGGGAAGATTGTCTTTTTCAACTGAGCATGCAGCTTCGGAAAGGACACAGATGGAGCAGTGAGGGTGAAAGGGGACACCCACTTATCCAGCCAGTTCAGTTGGATAACCCTGGTGATCAGTGGGGTGACAGATATTCCAGCCCGATCTCTGTCACATCCTGCTGGTAGTGTTACAAAAGGTATATACATTTAAAAAAGCTACAAACAAATTTTTTTGAAACTTTGTTCATCATTGACATAAACGGCATGTAACCAGGTTATCCTTTAACAGGTGAATGGATAAACAAGTGGCAATACATTCATACAATAGAATATTTTATTCAACAATAAAAAGAAATGAACTATTGAGCCACGAATAATATGTGAGTGAATTATAAATGTACATTGTTAAATGAAAGAAGTGAATGTAAAAGGTCCACACATAATTTCAATTAATGACAATCTGGTAAAGATAAAGTTATAAAAGTTATATAAATGTCAAAGTTTTGTTTGTTTTCTAAAAAAATAGTTATGTGAAGTGATGGGTGTGTTCAGTAACATTATGGTAATATTTTGCAATATACATATTTATCAAATCAATATATTGTACCTTAAGCTTACACAATAGTATATGTATTTCACAATAGCTAATTTTAATTGAATCACAGACCTAAATGAAAAATGTAAAACTAGAAGACTTCTAGAATAACATATAGAAGAAAATCTATGTGAATTTGGGATTGGTGATTAGTTTTCAGACACAGCACTGAAAGAACAATTTATGAAAGAAAAATTTGATAAGGTGACTTTATTAAAGTTAAAATTTTCCACTGTTCAAAAGACACTGTTAAAAAATTAGAAGCAACAGACTGGAAGAAAATATAGAACCGATATCTTATAAAAGACATTTATCCAGAAAATACAAATAACCCTCAAAACAACAATGGGAATCAAATTTGAAGATAGCAATATCTGAATACACAGCTCACCAAAGAAAATATACAAATGACAAGTAAACATATGAAAAGGTGTTCAACATCATACCCTGAGCCAAAGGCAGATGCTCACCCACTGAGCCACCCAGGCATCCCTCCTTATTTATTTTCTATCTAGGTAATCTAGGCAATGTTGAAAATGGGATATTGAAGTCCCCTTTTATTATTATATATTATTTCTCCCTTCAGTTCTGTTAATATTTACTTTAAATATGTAGGTGCTCCAATATCAGATGTGTATATAATTACCATTATTATACCCTCTTGATGAATTGACTCCTTTATCACTCTAAAATTCTACTTAACTTCCTCCTCTCATGCTTTTTCCTATTGATGTCATTCTTTGTAACTTTCAAACTGTACCATCAGTTAACAAGTTATTGTAGCTATAGTTGTTTTTAATATTAACTTTTATATTAAAGACAAAAGTAATGTATACATAATTACAGTATTAGAGTACTCTGAATTTGACTATATAATCACTTTTGCCATTGAATTTTATACTTTTATATACTTTTATATTGGTTACTTAGTGTTTTTTCATTTCACATTAAAGAAGTTCATTTAGCATTTTTGCAAGACCAGTCTACTGGTGATAAGCTCCCTTAATTTTTACTTTTCTGAAAATGTCTTTTATATCTCCATTATTTTTTCCTTTTAAAGTTTTTATTTAAATTCCAATTAGTTAAGATACAGTGTAATATCAGTTCCAGGTGTACATTATAGTGATTCAACACTTCCATACAACTGCTCATCACAGCAACTGTACTCCTTAATCCCTATCACCTGTTTTACCCATCTCTCCCCTCCCACCTATCTTCTGGTAACCATCAGTTTGTTGAAGATAGCAATATCTGAATACACAGCTCACCAAAGAAAATATACAAATGACAAGTAAACATATGAAAAGGTGTTCAACATCATACCCTGAGCCAGGGGGTACCTGAGAGACTCTTGGTTTGCCTTTCTTTCTGTCTTTTTTCCCCTTTGTTCATTTGTTTTGTTTCTTAAATTCCACATATGAATGAAACCACACAGTATTTGTCTTTCTCTGACTTATTCTGCCTAGCATAAAAACTCTCTAGTTCCATCCATGTCATTGCAAATGCACTATTTCTTTCTTTTTAATGCCTGAGTAATATTCCATCATACATGTATACCACATCTTCCCTGTCCATGCATTAAAGCTCTCACTGGGTCTGTAGTGGCATCCACAGTTGGTATGCTTGTTAATTATTTGCACTGGTAGACATGGATCCTATCTAAATCCTGGATGGATAGGACTATCTCCAGTATCTTGTTCAGTAGGGAAGTATTGGGAGAAGGTCCACTTCAAAGTCCATAGTTGAGTTCTTAGTCCACCTGACTAGTACCATATGCATGGACAGGTTTAGCTCCCACCAAGTCCCTGAGAGGTCTCCTATCTGGTCAGTGGGTCCCTGGATCGGCAAGACTGATCCTGGATTGTGGCTGAAAGAGGGTAGAATTGAATAGTGGGGCTGTTTCAGTACCCATAGCTAAGAATGAGGTCTGCAGACCTGGCTCTGAAAACATAAATGGGAGTGTCTCCTGCCAGGTCTCTGGCTGGAGGAGCTAAAGCCAAATATAGAGCCCTTTCAGGATCTGTGTGTATGAGGCAGGGGAGACAAAATTGTGTACTGTCAGGTACCTGTTCACTTGACTCTTCACTGTGTGGGTAGCATGGGCTGGAGTCCAGTTATATAGTCTTTTCACAATCTATAGACTAACCATGTTTGGGAGGCTTACCTCCGGGGACTCCTCAGCAAAGTGGGCTGGAGTCAGTTGACAGGCCACTTCAGGGTCCATAGCCAGGAGGAAGTTCTACATGTCTATTACCCATTAAATTCTCCCAAGTCTCTTGGTGTATGGAGCTGGTGAAGGACCCAAAGCCAAACAGAACTGTAGCCAATTTCTTAGGAATATGGAGCTGTTTCTAGGTATCTAGCTAGGACCAGGTAGGTGAGTCAGCTACCAGGGTGTGAACCTGCCTTATCAAAATGACTCTCCTTGGTCTTGGACTGCACTGGAGTTTTAGAAACTCTTACTTTAATTACAAAGCTCTCACAAAGCCACTTTGTCCATGAATGAATATCAAATTACTGCTGTGCAGGAGATACATAGTACAGATGTCTTATCTGGCCATCTTGTTGACATCACTCCCCATTTGGCATATTTTACATTTTACTTTGTTTACCCAAAATAACCACTTTAAATTGGAAATGTATCCCATTTCAATTTAATAACTGATGTCTTTTAATAATGCCATCATGTTGTTTTTATGTTTCCTCTTTATTATCTTTTCTTGTGTCTTTCTTTTCTCATACTTACTGATTTCTTGTTTTTTAAAAAAACAATTTTATTTTAGCATTTTGGAAGCTATTTCTATTTCTTTTATGTAGGAGAGAACCTTAAATGTGCAGTAACTGTATTAAAACTGCTTTTTTATTACAATAAAATCCAGTATCAACAGTGTGTTCATCCTAAATGAGGGAAGACTTACAGGAAGTCAGAATATTTTGTTCCTTTTATCTATAATTTAAATTCCTAGTTTTCATCAATTTTATTTGCTATGATATTTTCTTCCTAGAAATAAGTCCTTAATTATATTAAGCTTCACATCTACCTCTTCAATATTTCAGGATTGATTATATGCTTTACTGATGTCTTTTCTCTTATTGGTTGTCTGTGTGATTATAACTATTTCTACAAATGATTATTTCAAAATATATAATATGTTCTTGAGTGCTAAATTATTCTCAGTTGTCGAATGTCTCAAATAGTCTTTATTTTACCTTTGCACTTTAATGATCATTTGGTTAGACATAGAAGTACAGGCTGCAAAAAGAACATTTTTCAGAACTTTTAGGGCATTCCTAATCCAATATTTGAAGAGAAACTAATACTTTTTTTCTTTGTTGGTAGACTTGTTGTTTTCCTCTGAAACTTTTCTTTTTTTCATTTGCTCCAGGGATTCTAACATTTTAACAGATTTTTCTGGATATAGTTTTTAAACATTTCTTTCTCTTGGACAATGCTTTCAGTCTAAGAACTTGAATAGATTTTTTTTTTCTCTTATTGCTTTTATTATTTCCTCTATTCTGTCTTGTTATTAGTTTTTAGAAATCCTATAACAGGAATGTTGTCACCATATTCTATCATCAATGTACCTAACTTTTTCCTCATTAACTCATTAACTTTTTTTGTATGTTTCACACAGCAAGTGGAGATCTTTGATCTAGCTCAGTAATTTATTATTTACAATGCTAAAATTTTATTTAGTGAATTATTATTGTAGCTGACTTATTTATAATTGCTAAGAACTATAAGTGTTTCATTTTCATAACTAAATTGCAATCTGCTCTTTCTTTATAAATCTAATATATTCATTAGTGGTTCCTGTGATAACTCTATTCTATTTCCTGAATTCCTTGGAGTTTAATATTACCCTGTTTTATGAGATTGGTGATTCTTTTATTTTTTTTTCTTGATGTTTCCTCATTTTTGGTTCTGTCTCCATGTTCTCAGATGAGGAAATAAAGTGCTCAATAACAGATCTAAACTCCTGTCCAAGTTAAATTTTTCTTCATAAGAACGATAATAGTCAAAGTATTTAATATTCACTACAGCAATATTAATAAGCATATGAACCAATATGTACCAAAATTTACAAATAAGCCTTTTAAATTAGAAATAAACTATATGTGATAAAATATATACTTTATATAATTACTTTTAAATAACAAATTACTTTTTTTTTTCAAGTGACAACAAATATAGAACAAATTGTTAATAAAATTGATATTTTATTAGTTGGTGTTACAAGTTTGTCTTTTTTGTATGTGTGTCTGAGACAGAGCTACTAGTAGCTAATAATGCCTTTGTCTGTACATTTGTCATAAAGGACCATATGGAACTCTTCCAGTAATTTCCTCATTAAATGGAAAGTTATTAGATTACTTGTGGTCTCAAAAGGTAGAGAATTTTTAACATCAATGATAATGTTCATAGTGCTGAATCCTCTTTCCTTTCTGCTTAATTTCACAGCAATTACATTCAAAATGTTCAACCCTGTCTGTGATTATTTTTTCAGTGTTCAATATCTCTATTATTGAAAAAGTCATGAAGGTAGTTTATTACAGTGCCATATTTAATTTGATAAAAACTAATCCTGCAGAGGCAGTGTAGCATGGCATTTAAGAGATCAGACTTTTTATCAGTTGTTTATATTGAATCCTAACTCTGCCATTTATCATTTAAGTTATATCTTTTTGCCTCAATTACCTCATCTGTAAATGATTAGATAAAATTTTAGTATTCTTATGATTTAATGTAAATTTATAACAGTGTCCTTCATAGAGTAAGTGTTCTAGAAAAATTAGTTATTTCTTTGTTGGTAAAATTAAAATTTAGTAATGTCTATTAATGATAGGAATTGTGTGATGGTTTTACCAAGCACATTGAAGAGGGACAAAATTCTATGGGAAAAAATGAAAAGGAGAAATCATATTCTGAGATTCCTCTGAAACTGAGATGCACACATGAGAACAGTTCTAGCTTCTGCAAAAGATATGCCACACTGCTGGAATATTCATAGAAGACCAGAGCCTGCAGTTGCCCTTGGTACTACCTTCTTATTTATTCTCCCGATGTCTCCTAGGATTTCTCAGTTTCTTCAAGGAGTTTCATGGGATTAACTTCAGGGGAGCATTAGTTCTCAGTGGCAGTTATACCATATGAGGGTTAAGGGGGCACCTACCATTTGTTTCCTACATGTCAGAACTTCCATCAAGATTTAAACTATCCTGATAAGGCCTAAGTGTTATTGGCCTAGATATAGGATCTGTCATGCACATGAACTAGCTAGAAAGCCAGGGGCCAGAGTGTCACCAGGCCAAACTCTTGGTGCTTTCCTGGGACTTAGAGCCATGTTGGCACCTAAGTGGTGTATGGGGAAACTTCTGAGATCCCCATAGAAAGGCAATTACAGTGCCCTGGAGTATGCCTTTGGGGAATATTGGTATGGGCAATGAATCATAACATAAATTGGCCATAATTGGGCATATTCTGGTGCCAAAATTAATACTTTAATTGCTTGATCCTGGGATTACTAAGGGTGATGTCAGGAAAGAGATTTTGATGACTGGAACAATAGAACAATCTGGGTCTCATGATGGCATTAATTTTACCAGTAACTGAAATATTTCAAATTTTAACAATAATGCTGTCAGTTAAATATCAGCTTCGATTAACAATTAGTATAATTTTATTCACTGAAATTTTAATTTTGGGTGATTTATGCAGATGGAATAGAATGAGAAGAACAAAAGAAGATGACATGGGGTAAACAGGGTATGTTAAATTAAAGATGGCTGTGACACCCCTCACTGTATGGTAAAATCTAACTTATCTTCCCTTCTGGGCTGGCCTTACTGATTACTTGACTAACAAAATGGGTATATGTAACTTATGGGACCTCTGAGTATAAGGCATAAGAAGCATTGCTCCTTCTCTTTTAGCCTCTGAAAAAATGTTGCTTTATCCTGAGAACTCTACACTGTGAATCTGGCAGTCCTTAATTTTTCATTTATATTTTAAATTATAGTAAGACAGTTCTGATTGGGGTTTGTGTATATGTGGGAAAAGAGCTTTATCAATTAGTAGTCCTAACACCTGTGGTGGGTGAGGATGATAGACTAGGTGATCATTGAGTCAGAAGACCTCTGATGTGAAAATGTGGAAGTATTTGCTCTGCGGGTTAAAAGTTACACAAAGTGACCTATTATTTCAAGGTTGTTTAGGCAATTTCTTTAGAGACATTTTTTAGTCTGGGGTTTAGATGCTACCTCCCCAGTGTATTGCTCATGCAGATGTGAAAATAGGGTTGAAGGAATAATTTCTTCTCATATAGACTCTGAGTAAACTCATCAGCTTATCCTGCCCTTCATCAGCCTTGGAGTTTCCAAGAGCTTAATTTCTCTGAGGATCTAATGAGGGAAAGTTGCAAATTCTCAGCTATAGCTTCTTCCATGCATACCCCAGATTCTAGCCTCCTCTGATGTGCTGCAGTCAAGGAAGTCGCTTGTCTGACCACAGAACCTACACAAGAACAGAGAATCTTTGGTCTGCCATCTATTCTCCAAATGTCTATTAAAAATTTCCTTTTTATTGGCAGTATGTCATGTTTGCCTTTGTTCTATATCTAGCTTCCTTTTTCTGTTTTTTTCCTACTTTTTAAAGCGAGGACTTGAAATATGGAAGACATAAATGTACATAATAATTCTTCTATTTTAGACTTTAAGTGGCTTATGGTATTTTTATTTTACCTTCATTTGTTCCTTCTCTAATGTCCTTTCTGTACTTCAATTCAAGTTTCTGACCTACATTGTTTTCTTTTTTTCTGAAGAATTTCTTTTAACTTATCTTGCAAGGGATGCTTACTGGCAACAAATTCCCTCCATTTTTGTTTTCTGAAAGTCATTTTTTCTTCTTCATTCTTGATGTATAATTTCATTCTATACCGAATTCTAGGTTGGTAGTTTTTCCTTTTAACACTTTAATTATTTCATCCACTCTCTTCTTCCTTGAATGGTTTCTAAAGAGAAATTGAATATAATTCTTATCCTTGTTCTTCTACAGGTAAGATTTCTTCCACTTTCTAGCATCTTAAGATTTTCTCTTAGTCTTTGGTTTTCTGAAGTTGGAATATGATAGCACTTTGCCTAACTAGTGATAAAGGTAAAAGTTTCACAAGAAGATGAAAGGCCCTTTTTAAATTCAATAAACTAGTATTATAGATTTGCAGGTAAAATATACTTTTTTGATCAGATGTATTTTTAAAGTTCTGCTCAGTATTTATAATAACGTTTTATATACTCAAATATATATTAATATGATAACATCTTTGAGAGATCATGTTGTAAAACCAACTGTAAAATTTTATTTAACCTGGCATTGTCCAAATTTGTTTCACCATAAAGTGTTTTTATGATATGCTTCAGTTATTAACTCTGTGGAATAGACATTGGGAGATATTGTTCTCTATTTTTTTATTATTTCTTCAAGTGCATGAAATAGTATAACTTTTATACTATTATGACAATGTCATATTATGACATAGTTTTGTATCCTCCACTTGGAGAAATGAACCAGTACAATTAAATTATATATTTTAATTGCTTATAACTACTCTTAATTTTTTTTTGGAGTATTCTGTTATAATGTGAAATTCCTATATGAAATTGATCAAAATTCCACAGACAGCAATTGTAAAAATTTTGCATATCACAGTTGTTGGAAGAATTGAGTCCTCTATAAGAAGATGAAATAAGCTTTTTTTTTTTTTTAACACGTGTTAGATAAACACCCAGATTCATCAATAAACTTAATAAGTAATTTGGGTACTCAAATAGCATGCCAAATATGATATTAGCAGGTTCTTCCATACCTCCAATTATCAGAAATTATTATAACAAAAAAGTAGCAAGCAACATTGTTCCAAGATGCAAGTCATACCACAAAATTGAATCTAATTTCTCAATTTACTGGACTATCCCAGAAAGAAAAGTATGTCCTTTTTTCATTCCATTTTAAATTGTCTTCTGAGATGCCACAAATATCTAAAAGCTTTTTTCTGCCTCCCCAGGAAAATCCAACCCTCTAAACTATGTACCCTTTCCTAATTTATCTAGGCCACTAGTGGGAAGATCTCAGGAAGTATAAATGACCACACTGAGAGATTTATATAACAGCATGCATAATCTATGGCGAGTTTTTATTTTTATTTTTTTTTTTAATTTTTATTTATTATGATAGTCACAGAGAGAGAGAGAGAGGCAGAGACACAGGCAGAGGGAGAAGCAGGCTCCATGCACCGGGAGCCCGACGTGGGATTCGATCCCGGGTCTCCAGGATCGCGCCCTGGGCCAAAGGCAGGCGCCAAACCTCTGCGCCACCCAGGGATCCCTATGGCGAGTTTTTAAAACAAACATAGAGATATGTGAGTGGGTGCATTTAAATGTTCTTAGTAAATATCTCCTCAGAACTAAACCCCAGTGTAGAACGAAGGGCACATATATACATTATGAACACTCTTTTCTTGCCTCAGAAGGAGAGGGAAAAATATCCCAATTTCCATACCTTTCACTCAGATATATTTCACCATTATTTGACAAGTCAATCAATCTGGTTTCATCAACTTTTTCAAGTTGTTTCTTATCAACATCAGATTTAGGAGACCAAGAGTATGTCTAATGTTTTTACGTAATATGGCATAACTTAAGGTAATTTTTGCTTATGTAATTATATAAAATAATCAAGCAATTTTCTATCAGAAATTCGTAGCAATAATTACAAATTTTAAAAAGAAAACAGAAAACTGCTGTTGTAATAGCCAAAATGGGGGAAATGTTTACTTTTTTTCTCAAACGATGCAATAGAAATTATGAGTTTCTTCAAAGTTTTGACATTTGCAAAGATAGGAATTTCACCAAGACAAGACACATCTCTTCCCTCTACAGGAGAAAATTATTCGCGTATTAACATTTTTTAAATATTTCAGGACCTTTTTATGCATTTGTAAACAAGGTAACAAGACTATTAGACTAAAATAAACATTTTAACACTAGGGAGCAATAAATATATGGGATAATTTTCTTTGCCTATTGTGACATATACATTAAAGGTAGGGGACGATCAAACCAAATGGATACTTGTCCATTTGTATAACTGAATTTATTCTTACTATTCCTAAATAACAATAAGATGTATCTACTTCTCTTCACCTTCTGTTTTAATTGACAACAGAGAAAATCGCCAACACTGTTTCTAGAATAATTATATGAAAAAAATTCTAATATTTTGGATACTAGGTTTAAAGTATTTCTAAGTTGTTGTAATATTCTAATAATTCCAATGATGACTGATTCTTCATACATTAAAAAATTAGGTTGAAAATAAGTGAAATCTATGTAAAACCCATCTAAGAATTTGTTGTATGTTACTAAACAGAAATTGGTTTTATTGTTTGTATTTTTAATATCTACCTAAAGACTTGAGAAGTGATACAGATACCTGAATAATTCAGAAATCAAATTATTTATTGGGAAGGTTCTGTTCTTATCTTATGTATTTGTTCTCACTAATTCTCCCTAATACTTATGCCCTTTTGTACTCAGTTTGAGTGATGGAGCATAAGCAAAAAATCCACACGGCCTGTATATCCTCCAAAGCAAGAACAAAAACTACTTATTTAAGTTTGTTAGTAGGTTAGGTGAATACTGGTTTGCCTACATGACATCCTTCATAATCTCCCTCTGTAAGTGACTGATAAAATTTTTCCCCCTTGTTATATGGAACCATGAAAGATTCTTACCAAACATAATAGACAGCATATAGCTTTTCAAACAATTCTGCAGTTATTGTATTTTAATTTCGTAGAGTAAAACTTTGAGATTATTTGCTTCTAACTAGCTCCTAACTGCAGATAGCAAAGGAGTAAGTCATATTTACGTTACATCAACATGAGAGATAATAAGATTGTTTCAGTAAATATTTACCAAATGTCTCCACTATGTTGTTAACACTAGGAATAGAACGGAAAGCTAAAACCTTTACTCTTAATGATCTTACATTTTGAATTGAGAGTAAAGGGGCAGTGACAAACAAAATACAAACCCCAAATGTAACTTAATGTGAAGAAGTGATAAATATTATGAAGAAAAACAAAGCTACGTAGGAGAGTGCTGGAGGGAATTGATATTTTAGATGGGACACTAAGGGTTAATCAGCAAAGAACTTAGAGGATTTTTTATATACTCTAGAAACAGCATGGCCAGTGGAGTTGAAGCTCAGTAAGCAAACGGAAGTAAGGCAATAAAACATGAATACAGAAATTAGTATAGGACACATGTACACATAAAAACATTTTAATATGGAGTTTGGAAAGTTCTCTGCTACTATTTTCTGTCTTACAAAATTGCTAACAATGTCGTTTTAAATCTTGATACTTTGAATATGACTTTTATTCTTCTATTTTGATGTCTTGAAATTATTGTGACTTGCTAGTGTCTCTTTATTCTATAGAATCAAATCTAGAGACACATGTCCCTAAATTCTAATTTTTCTAACATTATTTATTTGATAATTTTCCCTCTCAATTTGTTCATTTCTTATATCTTTAGTATTAGATATCTGTTGCTGCACTAATGCTGTGACTTTCTTAACATTTATCTTCTATTTTCCCTAACATTTAATTTTGTTATACTTCAGTGAAACTTTATGAAATTTCTCATTAAAATGTTCAGTTGATTTTCTTGATGTTATATGTTCATTTCCAAGACTTTTTTTACTATTTGATTGATCTTATATCAAACTAGGTTGTCATTTTCAAGAGGAAACTTCTAAAATTAAAGTATAACATCCATAAAGAAAAGTACACAAGAGTGTACTATTAAATATTCACAACTGAACACATCTGTGTAACCCACACAAAATTGAAAAAACAGTTATCTCTAGCACTGCAGAAGCCCCTCTCTTCCCTAGTACACAAAACAATCAGTTACTAACCATCCCATCTTCCTGACTCAATGGAAACCACCATCCTGATTCCTAAGAAACAAGAACACCGTTAGTTCCACTTAAATTTTATGTAAGTAAATGATAGATAGCTGAACAAAAATAATAGAGTAACCATCAGTAGAATGTTTGCAATGCTGAAAGAAATAGAAAACTGTCATCCTAGATTTCTACACCCACCAAATTGTCCTTCAAAAGAATGATTTCCAAACAAACACACTGAAGATAAAAATAGAATCCATCAGCATACCCTCAATAAATTTCCTCATGATCATTTATCTTTTCCTCTCATTTATCTCCAGGAAACCACCAATCTGCTTTTTTGTTACTATAGATTAGTTTGCATTTTCTGAAACTTTATAAATTGGAATTGTAGGGTATGTATTCTTTTCTTAATCTGAGTTTTTCTGCTCAGCATACTTATTTTGAGATTTTTGTTGATATGTGCATTAACTGCTCTTTCCTTTTTATTCCTAGGAAGTATTCACTACATGGCTCTACCACTATTTCTGTATCTATTAGTTATTAATCATGATTATGGTTGATTTCAGATCTATCTATTACAAAAAAAATGTTTTATAAATATGTGTGTACAAGGATATACCTTTTTATTTATCTTGGGTAAATCACAGAGTATAATAGGTAGATCATCAAGTAGGTATTTGGTAAACTTTTTAAGAAATCGGGAGTTTTGCAAATTGATTGTATCATTTAACATTCTCACTAGTAGTGCATGAGAGTTTCAATTCATACTCATACTTGCTATGGCCAGTCTTCCTATTTTATTTACCTGTTATATTTTATTTATATTTGTTATCAAATTGTGTTTTTAATTTGCATTTTCCCAATGACTAATAATGTTAAATATCTTTTCAAATACTTATGCTATTCATATATCTTCTTTTTTGAAATGTCTGTTCAAATATATTCCCAGAATTGTTATTTTCTTACTGAGTCCTGAGAACTCTTTCATTATATATTCTAGATAAATGTTTTTATCAAGGGAAAAAAAAGTTTTTATCAGGTATACAATTAAACAAAAATCTATCACTATGTGACTTGTCTTTTATTCTAAAAGTGTTTTTAAAGAGCAGGCATTGTTATTGTTAAATCAAATCCAAAATATCTTTTTTCCTCCTTTATGGATTATGCTTTTGGTGTCATAAATATTTTTTTTTCAAAAGGGGTTCCTGGGAGGGTCAACTGGTTAAGTATCTGACTCTTAACTTCTGCTCAGGTCATGATCTCAGAGTTATGAGATAGAGCCTCGTGTTAGGCTCCAAGCTGAGCATGGAGTCTACTTAAGATTCTCTCTCTCTCTCTCTCTCTCTCTCTCTCCTTGCCCCTGCCCTGCTTATGCTCTCTCTCTCTCTCTGAAAAAAAATATATATTGAATGAACTCAATACCACAAATATATTTTTCAGATATGTAAAGGGTTCTAGTCTTAAAATTTCCTTCTAAATACCACTTTATTAGGATTTCACAAATATCGATATATTGTATTTTCATTTGATTCAAAACACTTTCTAATTTCCATTATGATTTCTTTTTTAAGCCATGAATTATATGGATGGATTTATTTAGGGAACTTTATAGCTATATTGGAGGGGTCTAGACTTTTTTTTTATTATTCTCAGTGTATTTCATTGATAGGAAATGTTTTATGACTTGAATTCCTATTTTTGGTTTCACATTCATACTCAAATTGTAGTTTCTCTGTCTTTGTTATATCAGTAATGGCACTTCCAATAATTTGATACCCTTTTAAACTATACTGAAATCCCTTATCAGTTGTTCATTGTTCTCTCTTTGCTCCAGGTGTAGATATGCATG
This sequence comes from Vulpes vulpes, assembly GCF_048418805.1. NCBI lineage: Eukaryota > Metazoa > Chordata > Mammalia > Carnivora > Canidae > Vulpes > Vulpes vulpes. Next base: position 562,774 of record NW_027325679.1, on the reverse strand, counting down.
TGTTTATACACAAATACACACACACACACATGTAATTATTTATTGCCATTTTATTGTAGGTTTATCAGTAAGAGTAAACAAATACATTTGCTTAAACTTGCATTTGTAACCAGAAATTCTTTGCCTAGTATTAACTTACGGCCATAGATTATCAGGTCCTTACCTTTCTCAAAGTTTATTTTTATTTAATATTTTTAGGATTTGCTTTTTCTATCTTTGATCACATCATATTCATTTGTGCCTTTTCTCATATTTTTGCCATAGCCACAATTATTTTTCTTGACTAATCCCATGAAGAATTTTAAATCTATACAACTTCTTAATATTCTTCTCTTATAATCTTTGTGACTTTTAAAGTCACTGGCAGGGGCTAAGGAGGGTTAGGTAGGGTTTGCTGAATGTTGCCCAAGGGTTGTGCTTCTCTTTTGGCACTATATGTCACAAGGGACATTCCATAAATTTCCATATTTTAAAAAATAATTTCATAATCATGAGGGAAGCTACTGTCATTTAGTTGTCAGAGGCCAGAAATGCTCGAGCTTAAGCAGTGTATGGGATACTCCCTAACCACAAAGAATTATGTACTGGCCTGAATAACAACTTAACATCCTAGAAGATAGTCATCTAGTTGGAAATTAGTTTATAATTACCTGAACCTAATGTTAACTCTGACACATTTTTGATGGATTTAAAAACTATAATTTTCAGGATTGTAAATATCAAGTAAATCAAGTAAAGATTGAATTTTACTTAGAATTTGTTTTTTTTCTCCTTCAGAAAATTGCATCATCAAAGGCAATACAGTTCATGGAATTCACGTGGCTAATAAAACACAAGTATACCAGTCTTCATTTATAGTTGTTACATATAAATATATAATGAAGAAGACTTGAAAATTATTTTATTTTTTTAGAAGTAAATATTATTTAAAGTGGACATACATATAAAAGGCAGACTTCATTATGTCATATTTGAAAGATGTCTTATATTTCATATCACCAACATCTTAAATATATTTGTGTGTCTTAGTGCACTGTTAAGAAATTTATACTGTGAAGTATTTTTATCTTTTCTATTTTCCATAAAATTTCTAAATCATAAGAACATAAATTTTGTCATCTCAAGTTTGAGATGCCAGTTTTTGCCCTCCTCCAGAAGAGGATCATATTCCCAAGGATATGTTCTAGAAATAAGTTTTAAGGTTTTGTCTTTCTAAGTAGGCTCCACGCTCATACAGAGCCCAATGCATGGCTTGAACTCATAATCCTGAGATCCAGATTTGAGCTGAGATTAAGAGTTAGATGTTTAATCAACTGTGCCACCCAGGTGCCCCTCAAATTATTTTTTAAAAGATGAATTTGGAAGCTCTGGGTATCCCTTCCATCTTATTGTCCCAAAATGCACTTTTTTTTCCTATATACTCTCTTGTATCCATACCTAATGACTCCGTAGGTTCAGTAGTTAAACAAGGTACTACTTGGAAAAACAAGAATTACTATATCCACAGCCTGTGTTCTCATGATATTCATGGGTTTAGAGAAGTCAAGACTAAATATGTTTAGTTGGTGGAGGGAGGATCGAATGATAAAATATATTTTAAAATGTTTTATAAAGGTAAATGAAATAGAAATTCAGAGCAAAGCAGAAGAAGACAGAGACTCTAGAGAGAAAATAGAGAGCAAGGCAACCAGTCTGATTATGGAAGAAATGTTGTATTGTTAAATCATGAAGAAAACAGACAGACAGAGAAAGAAGTAGGTACAATCAATAGACAGTGCCTACCTAGTACATAATCAGCTTCATAAAAAGTACAATGTGAATCTGTGGGAAGAATAGATAATGCTTAAATAGCTAGATGAAAATAGCTTTTTTGGTCTTAAAAATTGCTTACATAATTTCCTGATAACACTTTTAATGCAGTAAAGATATTTTTCTTTATTTCCTTTGCATATAATTCTCAGAAGAATCATTGAACTTTAATGACTGAAAGAATCAATGAAAACTTAAAAATTCTTTGATATGTATTGTTTATTACTTAATTATTGGTATGTTTTTGCTTTGTGGTTTTTACCTATTGTAGGAACCTTTTAATGTTCACGTTCTCTTTGTGAGTTATTCAACTTTTGTTTTTTCTATTTTCCTGTTTCTCTCAGGAATCAATACTGAGAATGTGCTTCTAACATTCATGGCACAAAATACCAAAAGACTAAGATCTAAGTGGGACAGCATTAAATTCAGTGAAAAATATGACAAATATATAAGCATTAATATATTCATGAAAAGCTAATACATCTCTCACTCATTCACTCCCTGTTATTTAAACGGCTGTGTTTGACAACCATATGTTGGGTTTTTTTTTATGTATTATGGACTGAGTATTACTGGATGCTGAACAAGTCCTTTGCAGTTTAAAGCCTATAAATTGGTTGTATGTTGCAGATAACTAATCTTTAAAATACATCTCCTGTGTTTATCTGTTCGTTTGTCTAATACTTTGCCTTATGGTCATGCCCACATTCAATAATCATAATTATGGAAATAACAATGCCTATCTGTTTCAACCAGTAGTATCAGCAGATGTTGAGAGTACTAGAAATCACACAGGCTTTCATGTGTACATTTTGGACTGCTTTTGACTGAGAAATATATTTATGAGTGTATTTTAATTATTTTCCCAACCTGTTTTAAATAATCAAAGAGCTCAAACTCCTGCTCCATAATTTTAGTGCTTCAATATGGTATCCTTTATTGTCCTTTCATTTATCTATTGCTCAAAATAATTTGCCAAAAACTTTAGGAGAGGTGTCAAAGAGTTGTAAAAGCTCTAATACACTCTTGGATAACACCATACAAGAACTATTGAGTTGGAAAAAAGTTATTAAAAAATGTTTTTGCCAGATGACTTAGATTGTTAGAGTTTGTTGATATTGGCTAAATTCATAAGTCTTAACCATATCCACAGTTGTATCCAATTATTCAGATAATTACAAAATTTCTAAATGTTCTATGTTCTCACCAATGCTAGCCATAACCAGTGTTTTAAAATTTATCCATTCTAATAGGTTTGTAGTAGTATATCAGTGTGATTTGAACTGGCCTAAGGACTCATGATGTAGAGTATCTATATGTGCTCCTAGATAGACTATTCAAATTATTTCACCATTTTAAGAATTTGGGTTGCTGGGTTTTTTGTTTTTAAAGTTCCTTAAATATTCAGATAGAATATAAATATTTTCAGTATTATATGACTTGTAAATATTTTGCCCCTATTTATAGCTTGTGTTCTCTTTACCTTAATAGGGTCTTTCTTTCTTTCTTTCTTTCTTTCTTTCTTTCTTTCTTTCTTTCTTTCTTTCTTCTTTCTTTCTTTCTTTCTTTCTTTCTTTCTTTCTTTCTTTCTTTCTTCTTTCTTTCTTTCTTTCTTTCTTTCTTTCTTTCTTTCTTTCTTTTTTGTATATATTTTTTTTATTGGAGTTGGATTTGCCAACATATAGCATAAGTGCCCCCCTCAGGGCCCATCACCCAGTCACCCCATCCCCCTGCTCACCTCCCCTTCCACTACCCCTTGTTCATTTCCCAGAAGTAGGAGTCTCTCATGCTCTGTCACCCTCTCTGATATTTCCCACTCAATTTCTCTCCTTTCCCCTATAATGCCTTTCACCATTTTTTATATTCCCTGTATGAATGAAACCATATAATGTTTGTCCTTCTCTGACTGACTTTACTTCACTCATCATAATACCCTCCAGTTCTATCCACATTAAAGTAAATGGTGGGTATTTGTCATTTCTAATGACTGAGTAATATATATATATATATATATATATATATATATATATATATATATTACTGTGGCTCCTTCCACAATAGTTTGGCTATTGTGGACATTGCTGCTATAAACATTGGGGTGCAGGTGTCTTGGTGTTTCACTGCATCTGTATCTTTGGGGTAAATCCCCAGTAGTGCAACTGCTGGGCTGTAGGGTAGCTCTATTTTTAACTCCTTGAGGAATGTCCACACAGTTTTCCAGAATGGCTGTACCAGTTCACATTCCAATCAACAGTGCAAGAGGATTCCCCCTTTCTCCACATCCTCTCCAATAATTGTTGTTTCTAATAGGGTCTTTCAAAGAGCAAAACTTTTTATAATTTTGATGAGGTCTAATTTAATATTTTTCTTTTCATCAAGCTTTTGGTATTATGTCTAAGAAAACTTTGCTTAGCTCAAAATCACAAATATTTTCTTTCTGTTCCCTTCTAGATGTTTTATAGTTTTAAATTCTACATTTAAATGAATTATGCAATTTGAAAAAATATTTGTATTGCATAGTAAAAATATTTGGGGGAAGGAGTGGATACCCAACTGCTCTCACACTATTTGTTGAAAAATATACCATTTTTCTCACTAAATAATACTTGCACTTTTGTTAAAAATCAATTGTCCATATGAGTAGGTGTATTTCCACACATTCTATTCTATTCTATTCTGTTGATATGTTTGTAGAATATTTGTATATATTTTAGCCAATACCACAGTTTATTAATGACTGTGGCATTATGATGCATTGAAATCGGGTAATTTTAGTTTACCAAATATGTTGTCCTCTTTCAAAATTGGTTTGTTTATTTTGGGTCCTTTGTATTCCACATGAATTTTAGAATTATCAATTTCCATGACAAAAGCTTAAAGTACTTTGATTGCAATACTGTTGAATTTATGAATCAATATTCAGTGCCCACCTTGTGGTCTCAGATGGTAATTCTAAAATGAAACCAATAAGGAGGGGTTTCATTTGTTTGGAGTAGAAAAACTATTATAAAAATGAATGCTACATGTTGTAACAATGAATTTAAATAAAATAAGAAAATAAAAAAATAAAAACAAAAATGAATGCTATTTAAATAGACATTTCCCTAAAGAAGATATACATGATAATACATGAAAAGATGTTCAACATCATTTGCCATCAGATAAATACTAATCAAAACTACAATAAGATAATACTTCATCCTCAAAAGGATAACTATAGGGGTGCATAGTCAGTTAAGTGGCTGACTCCTGGTTTCGAGTCAAGTAATGATCTCAGGATCTTGAGATCAAGCCCCAGGTTAGGCTCCATGCTCAGCACAGAGTCTGCTTGAGATTCTCTCTCCCTCTCCCTATGCTCTTCCCACTTATGCTCTCCTCTAAAAATAAATATATAAATCTTTTTTAAAAATCCAATAGCTATAATAAAAAAAAACATAGCAAGTGTTTGCAAGGATATGGAAAAATGAGAACATTCATTCACTGGTAGTGAGAATGTAAAATGCCACAGCTAGGAAAATAGCTAGGAAGTTCCTCAAATCATGAAACAGTTACCATTTGACCCAGTAATTCTGCTTTCAGGTACCCAAGATAAATTAAAATTTATTCCACACACAACCTGTATGTGAATATTCATAGCAGCATTATTCATAATGGCCAAAAGATCTAAATAACCCAAATATCTGTCATCTGATGGATGAATAAAACTAATATAATCATGTACATACAAAGCACACATCTGATAAGGGTCATATATACAGAATATATAAGGAACACTTACAATTCAAAATTAAAAGATAATCCAATTAAAATGTGGAAAAATTATTTGAATACACACATCTCCAAAGAAAATGTACCAATAGCTGATAATCACATGAAAATATGCTAAGTATCATTAACTATCAGGAAAAAGCAAGTCAAAACTACAATGAGATATATATCTCTTCATATCAACTTGGATGTCTAAACAAAAAAGATAATAATAACTGTTAGTGAAGATATGGAATAACTGTAGCACTCACATACTGCTGGTGAAACTATAAAATGATGCATCCAGTTTGAAAAACAGTTGGAAACTCCTCAATGTTAAATATTGATTTACTGCAGAATCTAACAATGCCACTCCTATATGTCCAAGAGAAAGAAATGAAAATATATGTTTAAAACATCCTCATATATGAATGTTCAAAACAGCATTATTCATAATAGACAAAAGTACGAAAAACCTAAATGTTTGTCAACTGATGAATGGAAATATAAAATGTAGTACATCATGTCTTTTGCCGATTTCATGATTGGGTTGTTTGTTTCTTTGGTGTTGAGTTTAAGAAGTTCTTTATAGATCTTGGAAACTAGCCCTTTATCTGATACGTCATTTGCAAATATCTTCTCCCATTCTGTAGGTTGTCTTTTAGTTTTGGTGCCTGTATCCTTTGCTGTGCAAAAGCTTCTTATCTTGATGAAGTCCCAATAGTTCAGCTTTGCTTTTGTTTCTTTTGCCTTCGTGGATGTATCTTGCAAGAAGATACTGTGGCCGAGTTCAAAAAGTGTGTTGCCTGTGTTCTCTAGGATTGTGATGGAATCTTGTCTCACATTTAGATCTTTCATCCATTTGGAGTTTATCTTTGTGTATGGTGAAAGAGAGTGGTCCAGTTTCATTCTTCTGCATGTGGATGTCCAATTTTCCCAGCACCATTTATTGAAGAGACTGTCTTTCTTCCAGTGGAGAGTCTTTCCTCCTTTGTCAAATATTAGTTGACCATAAAGTTGAGGGTCCACTTCTGGGTTCTCTATTCTGTTCCATTGATCTATGTGTCTGTTTTTTTGCCAGTACCACACTGTCTTGATGACCACACCTTTGTAGTACAACCTGAAATCTGGCATTGTGATGCCCCCAGATATGGTTTTCTTTTTTAAAACTCCCCTGGCTATTCGGGGCCTTTTCTGATTCCACACAAATCTTAAAATAATTTTTTCTAACTCTCTGAAGAAAGTCCATGGTATTTTGATAGGGATTGCGTTAAACGTGTAAATTCCCCTGGGTAACATTGACATTTTCACAATATTAATTCTGCCAATCCATGAGCATGGAATATTTTTCCATCTCTTTGTGTCTTCCTCAATTTCTTTCAGAAGTGTTCTATAGTGTTTAGGGTATAGATCCTTTACCTCTTTGGTTAGGTTTATTCCTAGGTATCTTATGCTTTTGGGTGCAATTGTAAATGGGATTGACTCCTTAATTTCTCTTTCTTCAGTCTCATTGTTAGTGTATAGAAATGCCACTGATTTCTGGGCATTGATTTTGTATCCTGCCATGCTACCAAATTGCTGTATGAGTTCTAGCACTCTTGGGGTGGAGGCTTTTGGGTTTTCTATGTAGAGTGTCATGTCATCGGCGAAGAGGGAGAGTTTGACTTCTTCTTTGCCAATTTGAATGCCTTTAATGTCTTTTTGTTGTCTGATTCCTGAGGCTAGGACTTCCAGTACTATGCTGAATAGCAGTGGTGAGAGTGGACATCCCTGTCTTGTTCCTGATCTTAGGGGAAAGGCTCCCAGTGCTTCCTCATTGAGAATGATAATGTTGTGGGCTTTTCGTAGATGGCTTTTAAGATGTCGAGGAATGTTCCCTCTATCCCATGGCCAACAAGCACATGAGAAAATGCTCTGCATCACTTGCCATCAGGGAAATACAAATCAAAACCACAATGAGATACCACCTCACACCAGTCAGAATGGGGAAAATTAACAAGGCAGGATACCACAAATGTTGGAGAGGATGTGGAGAAAAGGGAACCCTCTTACACTGTTGGTGGGAATGTGAACTGGTGCAGCCACTCTGGAAAACTGTGTGGAGGTTCCTCAAAGAGTTAAAAATAGACCTGCCCTGTGACCCAGCAATTGCACTGTTGGGGATTTACCCAAGATACAGATGCAATGGGATCCCTGGGTGGCGCAGCGGTTTGGCGCCTGCCTTTGGCCCAGGGCGCGGTCCTGGAGGCCCGGGATCGAGTCCCACATCGGGCTCCCGGTGCGTGGAGCCTGCTTCTCCCTCTGCCTGTGTCTCTTCCTCTCTCTCTCTCTCTCTCTGTGACTATCATAATTAAAAAAAAAAAAAAAAAGATACAGATGCAATGAAACGCCAGGACACCTGCACCCCAATGTTTCTAGCAGCAATGTCCACAATAGCCAAACTGTGGAAGGGGCCTCGGTGTCCATCAAAAGATGAATGGATAAAAAAGATGTGGTTTATGTATACAACAGAATATTACTCAGCCATTAGAAATGACAAATAGCCACCATTTGCTTCAACGTGGATGGAACTGGAGGGTATCATGTTGAGTGAAATAAGTCAATTGGAGAAGGACAAACATTATATGTTCTCATTCATTTGGGGAATATAAATAATAGTGAAAGGGAATAGAAGGGAAGGGAGAAGAAATGTGTGGGAAATATCAGAAAGGGAGACAGAGCATAAAGACTCCTAACTCTGGGAAACGAACTAGGGGTGGTGGAAGGGGAGGAGGGCAGGGGCTGGGGGTGAGTGGGTGACGGGCACTGAGGGGGGCACTTGACGGGATGAGCACTGGGTGTTATGCTGTATGTTGGCAAATTGAACACCAATAAAAAATAAATTTATTTTAAAAAATAAAATAAAATGTAGTACATCAATATGATAGAATATTATTCATCCATAAAAAAGAATGGAGTGCTGTAACATGCTATAATGTGACTGAACTTTGAAAGAAGCCAGTCACAGAATAACTACATTTTATGTAATTGAAAGTATATAAAATTTCCAAAAGAGACAAATCACAGAAAGTGAATTAGTGGTTGGCTAGAGCCAACAGGAATTAAGAGGTGATAACCAAAGTGTATGGGGTTTATTTTTATGGTGATTTAACAGAAATCAATTGCAGTGGTGGTTGCACAACTGTGAATAGACTTAAAACCAATGAGTTCTATAATTTAAATGGAAGAATCACAAGACATGGAAATTATATCTCAATTAAACTGTTAAAAAATTATTTTTAAGTGAGTGCCATAGAATGTAATGAATTCTAAAACATGGGAAATAAGCAGCATTACATAGGCATTTAAAAATTAAAAGACTCCCTAGAGGAAAGAATAACTACATGGTGACATGAATATTAGGTTGGAATAGAAAAGTGAACATAAAACATGCGTAGATTTTTGTAAAGAAGGCAAGGTAAAGGAGAAAAAATATTCTCAGTAGAGAAAACACCAGGTTCTCAGACTTGGGAGTAATAAGTTTGTAAGATGAGGGAAATTGATGAACCCCAGTACCTGGATGTTATGGACTGATGGGTAAAAGTAAATGAAGCGACAAATGAGTTGGGGAAGATAATGAAAATGATCAATTAAAATTTCAATTAAGATATTTGAATTTTTTCTCAGATTTATTGAGATATAATTTAAAATTCTATAAGGGGTTGAACTTATCAATATACCTAATCAAACACACTTCGTTTTTTTTTTCCATTGAGCAATAACTGACATACAATATTATACAAGTTTCAGGTATGAAACACAGTGACTTGACATTTGTGTACATTGCAAAATGATCACCACAATAAGTCTAGTTGCTATCTGTTACTATATAAAATTAATAAAATATTGACTATATTCCCAATGATGCATATTAAATCCTCATAACTTATTTTATAACTGCAAGTTTATACTTCTTGATTGTCTTCATCGATATTGCTTGGTCCTATCCCCAAACCCTCTCCTTTCTGGCAACTACCATCTGTTCTTTGTATCTATGAGTCTAGATATTTTTTTTCTTCCTTTATTTTTTAGATTCTACATATAAGTGAAATCAGGTAGGATTTGTCTATGTCTGACTTATTTCACCTAGCATAATACCTTCAAGTTTCATCTATGATGTCATAAATATCAAAATTTCATTATTTTTCATGTATTAATATTCTATTGTGTGTCTATGCATGTGTATACACATGCACACGCACACCTCCACATACTCTCCATTCACTCATCCATCAATGGACATTTAAGTTGCTTCCATATTGTTATTATTATAAATAATACTGGGGCAGCCCGGGTGGCTCAGTGGTTTAGCGCAGCCTTCAGCCCAAGGCATGATCTTGAAGATGCAGGATGGAGCCCCATATCAGGCTCCCTGCATGGGGCCTGCTTCTCCCTTTGCCTCTCTCTCTCTCTGTCTCTCATGAATAAATAAATAAAATATTTAATAATAATAATAAAATAATAATACTGGAGTAAGTATAGCAATGCACATATCTTTTTGAATTAGTATTCTCATTTCCACTGGGTAGATACCCAGTAATGAAATTGCTAGATCATATGGTAGTTTTATTTTTAATTATTTAAGCAACCTCCATACTGTTTTCCATAGTGACTAAACCAACTCATATTCCCACCACAGTGCAAAAGAGTTCCCTTTCTCTAATCTTTGCCAGCACTTATTTCTTGTTTTCCTGAAAATTGCCATTCAGACAGATATAAGCTGATATATCGTGATTTTGATTCATATTTCCCTCATGATTAGTGATGTTGAACATCTTTTCATGTGCCTGTTGGCCATCTGTATGTCTTCTTTGGAAGAATGTCCATTCAGATCCTCTGCACATTTTTTAACTGGATTGTTTGGGTTTCTTTGTTTTGACTTGTATGAGTTCTTTATGTATTTTGAATATTAGCACCTTATTGGATATATAATTCGAAAATATCTAAGAGTTTTATGGTTTCAGATCTTATTTTAAAATCTTCAATCTACTTGAGTACATTTTTCTATAAGGTATAGGCAGTGGTCTAGTTTCATTCTTTTACATGTAGCTGTCCAGTTTTCCCAACATTTATTGAAGATACTCTTTTCATAGTATATTTGTGAATCTTTTGTTTTAAATAAACTCACTAAAAATGCAGAGATTTATTTCTGGGCTCTCTGCTCTGTTCCATTGATCTATATGTCTGTTTTTATGCCAATAACACACTGGTTGGATAATTATATCTTTGTAGTATTATTTGAAATTAGACCATGTAATACTTCTACTTTGTTTCTTCTCATGACTGTTTTGACTATTCAGGGTCCTCTCTGGTTCTATATAAATTTTAGAATAAATTCTAGTTCTTTAAAACTGCCATTGGAATTTTGATAGAGGTTGCATTAAATCTTTACACTGCTTTGGGTAGTACAGACATATTTTTAAGTTGAACATTTCATTCAATAATATAATTTCTAAGTAAATTAGAAACAATAATTTACTAAAGAGGGCAAGTTTTTAAAGTTTTCATTTAAATTCCAGTTAGTTAACAGTGTAATACTAGTTTCATCTGTACAATATAGTGATTCAACACTTTCATACATCATATGGTGCTGATCACAGCAAGTACACTCCTTAATCCCCATCACCTATCTGATCCATCCTTTCACCTACCTTTCCTCTAGTAACCATCAGTTTGTTCTCCATGGTTAAGAATCTATTTCTTGGTTTGCCTCTCTATTTTTTCCCCTTTGCTTGTTTATTTTGCTTTTTAAATTCCACATATGAGTGAAATCATATAGTATTTGTCTTTCTCGACTGACTTATTTTGCTTAGCATAATGCCCTCTAACCCCAACCATGTCATTGCAAATGGCAAGATTTCATGTTTTATTATGGCTGAAAATGTTCTGTTATATATACTACATCTTCTTTATCTATTCATCAATCAATGGACATTTGGGCTATTTCTATAATTTGGCTATTATAGATAATGCTGCTATAAACACAGGGGTTTGTGTATCCCTTTAAATTAGTATTTTTATATTCTTTGGGTAAATACCTAGCAGTTCAATTACTAGATAATAGAGTAGTTCTATTTTTAATTTTTAGAGAAACCTCCATACTGTTTTACAGATTGGCTGTTTCAGTTTGCACTCCCACCAATAGCGTAAGAATGTTCCCCTTTCTCCACATCCAAGCCAGCACCTGTTGTTTTTATTGTTGATTTTAGCCATTCTGAGAGGTATAAGGTGATATCTCACTGTAGTTTTGATTTGCAATTCCCTGATGATACGTGAGGTTGAGCACATTTTCATGTGTCTGTTGGCCATCTGTAGGTCTTCTCTGACAAAATATCTATTCATGTTTTCTGCCCATTTATTTTTTCCCTGTATTATTCATTTCTTGGGTAGCATGGACATTTTAACAGCATTTATTCTTCCAATCCATGAACAGAGAATATTTTGAGACTCTTCCATATACAGTATGATGTCACTTGCAAATAATGAGTTTTACTACTTTCTTTCCAATTTGTATGCTTTTTATTTATTTTTCTTTCCTAGTTGCTCAGGCTAGGACTTCTACCACTATGTTGAATAAAAGTAGGGGAGAGTGGGTGTCCTTATCTTGTTCCTGATCTTTCAAGAAAAGCTTTTACAATCTCACTGTTGAGTTGGACATTAGCTGTGGTTTGGTCATGTGGGATGAAGCATATTCCCTACACACATAGTTTGTTGAAACTTTTTATCATAAATGGATGCTAAACTTCATCAAAAGCTTTTTCTGCATCAGTGAAAAGATCATATTAGTTTACCTTTCATTTTGTTAATATGGTGTATTACAATGATTGACTTACAGATGTTGAGCCATCCTTCATCCCTGAAATAAATCCCACTTCATCATTGTGTATGATCCTTTTAATATATTGTTGAATTTAGTTTGATAATATTGAGTTGAGGATTTTTGCATTCATGTTCTTCAGGAAATATAATTTTCTTTTTTTGTGGTCTCCTTGCCTGATTTTGGTATCAAGGTATTGCTGACCTCTTGAAATTAGTTTTTAAGTGTTCCTTCCTTTTCAGTGTTTTGGAAGAGTGTGAGAAGAATGGGCTCTACATCTTCTTAGAATGTTAGTAAAATTCACCAGTGAAGCTGTCTGGTCCTGGACTTTTGTTTGGAGGGAACTTTTGATTATCAATCAATTTTAACTAATAATTGGTCTGTTTGGATTTTCTCTTTCTTCATGATTCAGTCTTGGAAGATTGTGTATTTCTAGAAATTTAACAATTTCTTCCAGGTTGTCCAATTGTCCAGGTGTCAATTGTAACTTCTCCTATTTCATATCTGATTTTATGTACTTGAGACCTCTTTATTGGTGACATTAGGCAAATATTTCTCAAATTCAATTATCTTTTCAAAAAATTAGTTCTAGTTTCACCAGTCTTTTCTATGACCTTCTTAGTCTCTATTTAATTCAGTATTCCTTTTCCTTCGGCAACTTTGGGCTTTGTTCTTCCTTTTCTAACTCCTTTAGTTGTAAAATTAAAATGTTATATTGAGATTTCTCATGCTTCTTGAGGGGGGCTTATATTGCTATAAACTTCTTTCTAAGAACTAAGAACTAAGCTTTTGGTTCATCACGGAATTTTGTATGTTGTAGTTCTGGTATTACGACTCTCTAGGTATTTTGCCTTTCTGTTTGATTTCTTTGATAAGACCCAGTTTTATGTTTTTGATGTCACATTTTACATCTTTTTATGTTATATATATCCCTTAATTAACTATTTTAGCTTTTGTTAATTTTACCACTTTTCCCACTTTTTTTTTACTGCTTTAGAGCTTCATAGAAGATTTATAAGTTATTAATCCAATATCTTTACTACATATTCACCTTTTTTAAAACTAAATTTATTTTTTATTGGTGTTCAATTTGTCAATATACAGATTAACACCCAGTGCTCATCCCGTCAAGTGCCCCACTCAGTGCCCACCACCCAGTCACCCCCACCGCATGCCTACCTCCCCTTCCACCAAGCCTAATTCGTTTCCCAGACTTAGGAGTCTCTCATGTTCTGTCTCCCTTTCTGATATTTCCCACTCACTTTTTTCCTTTCCCCTTTATTCCCATTCACTATTTTTTATATTCCCCAAATGAATGACACCATATAATTTTTGTCCTTCTCCAATTGACTTATTTCACTCAGCATAATACCCTCCAGTTCCATCCATGTCGAAGCAAATGGTGGGTATTTCTCGTTTCTAATGGCTGAGTAATATGCCACTATATACATAAACCACATCTTCTTTATCCATTCATCTTTCGATGGACACCGAGGCTCCTTCCACAGTTTCGCGATTGTGGGCATTGCTGGTATAAACATTGGGGTGCAGGTGTCCCAGTGTTTCATTGTTTCTGCATCTTTGGGGTAAATCCTCAGCAGCACAATTGCTGGGTCATAGAGCAGGTCTATTTTTAACACATTGAGGAACCTCCACACAGTTTTCCAGAGTGGCTGTACCAGTTCACATTCCCACCAAGAGTGTAAGAGGGTTCCCTTTTCTCCGCATCCTCTCCAACATTTGTGGTATCCTGCCTTGTTAATTTTCCCCATTCTAACTGGTGTGAGGTGGTATCTCATTGTGGTTTTGATTTGTATTTCCCTGATGGCAAGTGATGCAGAGCATTTTCTCATGTGCTTGTTGGCCATGTCTATGTCTTCCTCTGTGAGATTTCTGTTCATGTTTTTTGCTCATTTCTTGATTGGATTGTTTCTTTCTTTGCTGTTGAGATTAATAAGCTCTTTATAGATCTTGGAAACTAGCCCTTTATCTGATACGTCATTTGCAAATATCTTCTCCCATTCTGTAGGTTGTCTTTTAGTTTTGTTGACTGTATCCTTTGCTGTGCAAAGGCTTCTTATCTTGATGAAGTCCCAATAGTTCACTTTTGCTTTTGTTTCTTTGCCTTCGTGGATGTATCTTGCAAGAAGTTACTGTGGCCAAGTTCAAAAAGGGTGTTGCCTGTGTTCTCCTCTAGGATTGTGAAGGAATCTTGTCTCACATTTAGATCTTTCATCCATTTTGAGTTTATCTTTGTGTATAGTGCAAGAGAGTGGTCTAGTTTCATTCTTCTGCATGTGGATGTCCAATTTTCCCAGCACCATTTATTGAAGAGACTGTCTTTCTTCCAATGGATAGTCTTTCCTCCTTTGTCGAATATTAGTTGACCATAAAGTTGAAGGTCCATTTCTCGGTTCTCTATTCTGTTCCATTGATCTATGTGTCTGTTTTTTTGCCAGTTTGGTACTGTCTTGATGACCACACCTTTGTAGTACAACCTGAAATCTGGCATTGTGATGCCCCCAGATATGGTTTTCTTTTTTAAAACTCCCCTGGCTATTCGGGGCCTTTTCTGATTCCACGCAAATCTTAAAATAATTTGTTCTAACTCTCTGAAGAAAGTCCATGGTATTTTGATAGGGATTGCATTAAACGTGTAAATTCCCCTGGGTAACATTGACATTTTCACAATATTAATTCTGCCAATCCATGAGCATGGAATATTTTTCCATCTCTTTGTGTCTTCCTCAATTTCTTTCAGAAGTGTTCTATGGTTTTTAGGGTATAGATCCTTCACCTCTTTGGTTAGGTTTATTCCTAGGTATCTTATGCTTTTGGGTGCAATTGTAAATGGGATTGACTCCTTAATTTCTCTTTCTTCAGTCTCATTGTTAGTGTATAGAAATGCCACTGATTTCTGGGCATTGATTTTGTATCCTGCCATGCTACCAAATTGCTGTATGAGTTCTAGCACTCTTGGGGTGGAGGCTTTTGGGTTTCCTATATAGAGTATCATGTCATCAGTGAAGAGGGAGAGTTTGACTTCTTCTTTGATGTCTTTTTGTTGTCTTTGAGTGTCTTTGATGCCTTTGATGTCTTTTCGTTGTCTGATTCTAGAGGCTAGGACTTCCAGTACTATGTTGAATAGCAGTGGTGAGAGTGGACATCCCTGTCTTGTTCCTGATCTTAGGGGAAAGGCTCCCAGTGCTTCCCCACTGAGAATGATATTTGCTGTGGGCTTTTCGTAGATGGCTTTTAAGATGTCGAGGAATGTTCCCTCTATCCCTACACTCTGAAGAGTTTTGATCAGGAATGGATGCTGTATTTTGTCAAATGCTTTCTCTGCATCTAATGAGAGGATCATATGGTTCTTGGTTTTTCTCTTGCTCATATGATGAATCACATCGATTGTTTTACAAGAGTTGAACCAGCCTCGTGTCCTGGGAATAAATCCTATTTGGTCATGGTGAATAATTTTCTTAATGTCTGTTGGATCCTATTGGCTAGTATCTTGTTGTGAATTTTTGCATCTGGGTTCATCAGGGATATTGGTTTATAATTCTTTTTGGTGGGGTCATTGACTGGTTTTGGAACTAAGATGATGATGGCCTCATAGAACGAGTTTGGAAGTACTCCATCTCTTTCTATCTTTCCAAACAGCTTTAGTAGAATAGGTATGGTTTCTTCTTTAAACGTTTGATAGAATTCCCCAGGGAAGCCATCTGGCCCTGGACGTTTGTGTCTTGGGAGGTTTTTGATGACTGCTTCAATTTCCTCCCTAGTTATTGGCCTGTTCAGGTTTTCTATTTCTTCATGTTCCAGTTTTGGTAGTTTGTGGCTTTCCAGAACTGCGTCCATTTCTTCTAGATTGCCTAATTTATTGGAGTATAGCTGTTCATAATATGTTTTTAAAATCGTTTGTATTTCCTTGGTTTTGGTAGTGATCTCTCCTTTCTCATTCATAATTTTATTAATTTGAGTCTTCTCTCTCTTACTTTTAATTAGGCTGGCTAATGGTTTATCTATCTAATTAATTCTCTCCAAGAACCAACTACTGGTTTTGTTGATCTGTTCCACAGTTCTTCTGGTCTCAATTTCGTTGAGTTCTGCTCAAATCTTTATTATCTCTCTTCTTCTGCTGGGTGTAGGATCTGTTTGCTGTTTTTTTTCTTTTCTCTCTAGCTCCTTTATGTGTAAGGTTAGCTTTTGTATTTGAGTTCTTTCCAGTTTTTGGATGGCTGCTTGTATTGCGATGTATTTCCCCCTCAGGACTGCCTTTGCTGCATCCCAACGATTTTGAAGGGTTGTATCTTCATTCTCATTGGTTTCCATGAATCTTTTTTAGTTCTTCCTTAATTTCCTGGTTGACCCTTTCATCTTTTAGCAAGATGGTCCTTAACCTCCACGTGTTTGAAGTCCTTCCAAACTTTGTGTTGTGATTTAGTCCTAATTTCAAGGCATTATGGTCTGAAAATATGCAGGGGATGATCCCAATCTTTTGGTATCAGTTCAGACCCGATTTGTGACCCAGTATGTGGTCTATTCTGGAGAAAGATCCATGTGCACTTGAGAAGAATGTGTATTCAGTTGCGTTTGGATGTAAAGTTCTGTAGATATCTGTGAAATCCATCTGGTCCAGTGTATCATTTAAAGCTCTCGTTTCTTTGGAGATGTTGTGCTTAAAAAACCTATCAAGTGTAGAAAGCGCTAGATTGAAGTCACCAAGTATAAGTGTATTATTATCTAAATATGTCTTAATTTAGGTTATTAATTGATTGATATATTTGGCAGCTCCCACATTCGGGGCATATATATTGATGATTGTTACGTCTTCTTCTTGGATAGATCCTTTAAGTATGATATAGTGACCCTCTTCATCTCTCACTACAGTCTTTGGGATAAATTTTACTTTATCTGATATAAGGATGGCTACCCCAGCTTTCTTTGAGGACCATTTGAATGGTCAATGGATCTCCAACCTTTTATTTTCAGGCTGTAGGTGTCCTTCTGTCTAAAATGAGTCTCTTGTAGACAGCAAATAGATGGGTCCTGCTTTTTTATCCAGTCTGAAACCCTGCACCTTTTGATGGGGTCATTAAGCCCGTTCACGTTCAGAGTTACTATTGACAGATATGAGTTTAGTGTCATCATGATATCTATTCCGTCCTTGTTTTTGTGGATTGTTCCACTGGACTTCTTCTTAAAAGGGAATTTTAAGAGTTCCCCTTAAAATTTCTTGCAGAGCTGGTTTGGTGGTCACATATTCTTTCAGTTCCTGCCTGTGTTGGAAGCTCTTTATCTCTCCTTCCATTTTGAATGAGAGCCTTGCTGGATAAAGTATTCTTGGTTGCATGTTTTTCTCATTTAGAACCCTGAATATATCCTGCCAGCCCTTTCTGGCCTGCCAGGTCTCTGTGGAGAGGTCTGCTGTTACCCTAATACTCCTCCCCATATAAGTTAGTGATCTCTTGTCTTGCTGCTTTAAGGATCTTCCCTTTATCTTTGGAATTTGCAAGTTTCACTATTAAATGTCGAGGTTTGAATGGTTTTTATTGATTTTAGCGGGGGGAATCTCTCTATTTCCTGGATCTGAAGGCCTGGTTCCCTTCGCAGATTAGGAAAGTTTTCAGCTATGATTTGTTCAAATACATATTCTGGCCCTCTGTCCCCTTCAGCGCCCTCGGGAACCCCAATTACATGTAGGTTTTTCTTCCTCAGGCTGTTGTTTATTTCCCTTAATCTATCCTCATGGTCTTTTAATTGTTTGTCTCTTTTTTCCTCAGTTTCCCTCTTTGCCATCAACTTGTCTTCTATATCACTCACTCGTTCTTCCACCTTGTTAACCCTTGTCGTTAGGACTTCTAGTTCAATTGCATCTCATTCAATTGATGATTAATTTCTGCCTGATGAGATCTAAATTATGCAGTCATGAAGTCTCCTGAGTCCTTTATGCTTTTTTCTAGAGCCATCAGTAGCTGTATAATAGTGCTTCTGAACTGGCTTTCTGACATTGAATTGTAATCCAGATTTTGTAACTCTGTGGGAGGGACGACTGTTTCTGATTCTTTCTTTTGAGGTAAGGTTTTCCTTGTAGTCATTTTGCTCAGTGCAGAGTGGCCAAAAACAAATTGTATTAGGAAAAGGAGAAAAAGAGAGAAGAGAAAGAAGGAAAGATGAGAAAAAAAAGAAAAAAAGAAAAGAAAGTGGAAAAAAAAAGAGAAGAAAAGAGAAAAGGGGGGGAAGCAAACAGAAATCAAAAAACAAAAAAATAAGGGGGAATATCCTCTAATTCTTTATACTGTAAATCCCTCGACTTTGCCTGGAACTTTCCCGTGCTGCTTGGTCAATAATTTGTTTTTCCCCTGTCCCTCTAGGTGGGTCTGGGGGAGGGGCCTGCTGTGCTGATTTTCAGGTGTTAGCACTTGGGGGAGCTGCTCTGCCCCTGCCTGGTGCAGGGCTCAGTGGGGGTTGTTTACCCCGTGAGGCCCCAGAAGGAACAACCGCAGTGGTGGGGCCAGCTCAGTAACTCAGGAGCTCTCTGTCTGCAGGTCCTGGATGCTCTGGGGGTAGGGCCGCTCATCTGCTCAGCTTGCGGCAGGTATGTCCTTGCTGTTGTTGGCCCTCCTGGCTTCTGCCTGTCCTGGGGGAGGCCGGATCCTGGGCTGTGTCCCCCCGCCCTGTGCTCCGGGGCCTGCGCTGTTGGATTCGCTCCCGCCCCGCAGCCCCCTCCGCGGAGCCGCCGCCCGAGCCCCTCCGAGTTGCTCCGGGTCCCGCCGTGCGCGCTGCAGCCCTTAGGGACCTCGGCGCACTCTCCCGGGGCGCTGGTGCCTGTTAGTGTCCCAGGGAGCCCAAGGGCATCCCCGCCCTCCTGGGGTCCTGCTCTAACTCCCTGCGGGCCCCTTTCCGCCTGGGAAGGTTGGTGCAGCTCCAGCTTTTCCGGGACGGGGCTCTCCTGTCCTGGGGACACTCGCCCCGGCCTTAACCCGGCTCCTTGCCGGGCCCCTCCCCCTTGGATGCCTTTTGTTTCTTTATTTCTTTTTTCCCGTCTTCCTACCTTGATAGAAGCATGAATTCTTCTCACTGTAGCATTCCAGCTGGTCTCTCTTTAAATCTCAGGCTGAATTCGTAGATTTTCAGGATGATTTGAAGGTTATCTAGGTAATTTGGTGGGGACAGGTGACTTGGGGACCCTACTCTTCTGCCATCCTGCCCCGCCCCCCATATTCACCTTTTTCAGAGAGACATTTACTTTCATATGTTTTCTGGTAATTAATTAGTGCCATTTTTTTTCCAGCTTTAAAAAGAACCTTTAACATTTCTTATTTATGGCCAGTTTAGTGGAGATGAACTTCTCCAGCTTTTTGCTTATATGGAAAACTCTTTATTTCCCTTCAGTTTTAAATAACTGCTGGGTATTCTTGGTTGGAAGATTTTTTTCCCTTTCAGCAGTTTGAATGTCATGCCCCTCTCTTAAGGCTTGCAAAGTTTCTGCTGAGAAGTCTCCTAATAGCTTTATGGAGTTTCCCTTGCACATAACAGGTTTTTGTCTTGCTGCTTTTAAGATTCTCTCTTATCTTTTTAACTTTAACTTTTCTTTAACTTTTAATTACAATGTGTCTTTGTGTGGCTCTCTTGAGTTCATCTTATTTAGGACTTTCTGGGATTCCTGGATCTGGATGTCTGTTTCTTTCCCTTGGTTAGGGAAACTTTCAGCCATTATATTTCAAATAAGTTTTCTTCCTTCTCTTTTGATTATCCCCTGAGACCCCTATAATGTGCATGTTATTCTGCTTAGTGTTGCCCATAGGCCCTTAAGTTAGCCACATCTCTTACAATTCTTTTCTTCTTTTTGCTGTTCTGTCTGAATGAGTTCCATTGCTTTGTCTTCCAATTCACTGAACTATCTTCCAATTCTTCTACTTCATCCAGTAGGCTGTTGAAACCCTCTAGTGTATTTTTCAGTTCAGTTGTATTCTTCACCTTTGAGACTTTCCTTTGGTACTGTTTTTTTTTTTTTTTTTTTTTCTAGCTCTTTGTAGGAGTTCTCACTGGGTTCATCCATCTTCTCTTGAGTTCACTGGCTATCATTACAGCTATTATCTTGATTGCTTTATCAGCTAGATTACTTATCTAAGTACCATTATGGCCTTTTTCTGAGGTTTTTGTCTTATTCTTTCATTTGGAATAAATTTCTCTGTTCTCTCTCTCTCTCTCTCTCTCTCTCTGGATTCCTTGTGTGTGTTTCTGTGTATTAGGTTAAATGGCTCTCTCTCTCAGGCTTGAAGAAGTGGATTTATATAGGTGATGAAACTTCTTGTTAAATCTTGTACTAGATCTTGTCTCTTAATCCTTTGTGATTATCTAAACTAGCTGATTGGTTCTTGATATGTCCCTGATATTGATGGTATGCCAAGACCTGTCTGTGTTCCAAAAAATTGATTTTGTTTAGCTCCTAATTTCAGGATGATTAGAAGCTAGACCTTCAGGAGGCAGCTTTTAAAGTACACAGATATATATTGTCCTGTTGCACCACAATTTTCAACCCTGCTGGTCTCCAGTCCAAGAGATCTGGAGGTTTCCCTGGACAACAGTTGGAAAGTACAGACAAGAACATAAGCTTATTTCTGGGAATCTCATCAAACATTAGCAAAGCCAAGAGGGTATGCAAGAATGATGTCTCCATGCTTACATTCATCAGAAGCACCTCCCTAGCCTGTACATGTATGGAAAACCTGAATCCTGTCCCTCAGGCTGAAACTCCTTGCTAAGAAAATAGGCCTCTTTCATAGGAAGACTGAGGTTGTGTTTCAATCTGCTTTCTATGCAGTGCCCTGAAAGCGGTGGCCTTCCAAGAATCCTTTCCAATTGCTATATTACCGTGTAACTCAGGTAGCCACCATGAATTACACGGCCACCAGATCCATGGGATCAAGGGGCAATCATGTACGGACATCATGTACCCAATGACTTTGGCTAGGTTATCTGGAGAATGTAGGTGGCAAGGGATGGTCACTGGCTTCAAAAAGACAGCATGAAAATGTCTTGACTGCTCACTCTTACCATATCGAAATGCAATAGGAGTGTTTCATCTGTCCATGTGTCCCAGTCTCAGGCTGGAAGCATGAAACTGTCATGACCACTCATGCTTGCCAGCACCAACCAAGGAGCATAGGAGTTTCTCACACATCTGCAATTGACGTTAGCAAGGTAATGTCACCATTGTTCATGCTCACCTGCCCTAGCGAGGGAGTAGGAGAGCACTGCAATCACTTGTGCTCCTCAGCTTTAGCAAGGCAAAGGATTAGTGCCACTACTGCTTGCCCCTGGCTGCTTTAGCAAGATGAAAGGGGGGTGACAAATTCGAGTTCACATACCTGCATAGCAGGATAGGTGAGGAGTGCAAAAATGGCATCTACTAGCTCCTCCAACTCCAGGGAGAATTTCAACTGTCCCCTGCCCCTCCAGGAGATTGGTAAATGAATCCTTTAGTTTAGTAAATGAATCCCTTTCACATATAGGTTAGGTAATTTTCAAATTGCTGTTTTTATGCTGGGTCTTGTGGTGAGTGAGACTGCATGAGAGCCCTTTAAAGGTGAATCTCAGTTTCTTATAGAACTTTGAGTCCTTTGAACATCAGCCCCATTGATTTTCTAAGCTGAGCACTCTGGGGACTTATCTCTCTGGTACAGGTCTTAGGGGTTGATATGGCTGATGTAGGGCACCACTGCCTCACTCCTCCAGAAGTACCAGAGTGGTAAATTCCCTCCTTATTTTGTGTTCACATGGAGAATGGTTTTTAGTTTGGGGTTTTTTTTTGTTTGTTTTATGAGACTGTGTCTCTGCCTCTCCTACTCGTCTTGTATGGTCTTTTTATACTTTGTTGTGGAGAAGTAGTTCCTCTAGTTTTCAGATATTTTTTAGAAGAAAACAATCCATTTGTGGCTGTAAATTTGGTGTGTCTGTAGGAGGAGATGAGTTCAGAATCTTCCTACACCGCCATTTTGCAGAAGTCTCTCACACTGAGTAGTTTTAAAATAGAAGTTATATATAGCCCTCAGGAAGAAAACTATAAGAAAATTTCCATTTTTTACTGTCTATAACTGACTTTGGTCTCGATGTATTAAAATGAAAACAAAGTATTTTTTTTTATAAACCTATTACTTAAAACTTTTAGCATTTCCATGATACATACCTTCCCCCTGGTTCACAGGAAGACATCTAATTTGCTCAAAACCACATGTAGTTTTCTCATTTAATTTGAATGTTGAAAACATAAGTGTAAAAGGTAGTATTGGAACTGGAAAGATATTGATTTTTATTTTTTCTTTGACCTCTTTGACATTTATTTATCAGCCAAATTAAAGATAAAAATATCTATCTGCACATTTGAATTTGAAGATATTTTTTTAAATACACTAGTATTTGGCTATTGGCTATTAAATGATAAGCAACTAATAAAAAGTAGTAATCATTAAGTATGATACAAATGTAGAAGGATAATATTTTGAGGTGTTGACCTGGCTTTTGCCTTTTCCCATTCACCTGGAGGCTTTATTTATTTATTTGTTCGCAGCAAAAAGATAAGAAACATCCTTTTATTTCAAAAGCTAAAGCTTTTATGAAAATCCTAAATCTTAAATTATTTAGAAATTAAAATCTATGTTATAAGTAATTTAGAAAACTCAACAGAATTAATCTGGGGGTGGAGGGGTGGGTAACTTCTGCTACCTTACTTCTACCATGACCCCTGGGACTGGACAGTTAGTCCAGGAAAGTTAAAGAGACAGAAACAAAACAAAAGTTTAAATGCAGATGATTCCCTAGAATGAACCTTATTTCCTATGTATAAATCCTGTAGTGAAGATGGGAGGTACTAAGAGATTTCAGTTTTGGGAACTTTAGAGCAGATGAGAGGCTGAACCACCTTTTGCAGTGGAGACACAGAAAGAATCAAGAATCAAAGTCTTCCTCTTTCTAGCCTGATCCAAGAGAATAAGATCTATCTGCATGGGCTCTCTATGCAGCCAGTTCTGGGATGACTTGGTAAAACCCCTGCATGTGTCCATTATGGATCAGCTGGCCACAAAACATTTGCTTCTATAGCCATGCTGACAAATATGGCACCTCAATCTAATAAGCCTGGAAGGCTATTGGTGCAAGATGAAGTAATGTGTCAAAATGAACCAAGAGTATTTGTGAACTCACCATCAGTAAGCAGAAGTGAATGAGGACTTCACAGTACAAGCCATCATAAACCATCATATGTTAGGTATATCTTGCCTCCCAAGCCTCTGCATTGGTTTTAAGTCCCTTGAGAAACAATCTTATGAATTGAAGTCCAATTTGCTAAATTTAGTACTTGGTACCTGGTAGAATAGAGGCTCAAAATTTAAATTAAGTTTAATAGTAGAAAAAAAATCACAATCTTCTTACAATGTATAGACTAAGAATTGCAGCCATTAAACCAACAAAGATCACTACTCTTCACTGAATGTATACAAGGTGGCAAGGATTACATTAGATGACTTACATAGATTATTTCAATTTTACTAGCAGGAAAGTATATTCTACAAATGTTTCTTCTTGAGCAAATGTTTTTAATGACATATTTATTTCATTCTGGATGATAAAAGTTGGCATCGGTATTCCCTCTTACAGTTGCTTAACACTATACACCTTAGATAAATATTGAATTCTTCTTATACTTGCTAGTTTTATATCTAGCAATTTGAGGTGCCATTCAAACCATAATTAGCTTAATAGTAATGTCTCCTGTCTTTTAAAGCCACTTCCCATTAGCAAGACCCTTATGATTTCCCAACACAATTGGTAACAATTTTTTTTCTATCAAACTAAAGACAATTAGAGGTATTCACTATAAAATGAGTACTAATGTGAAAGGCTTTGTCTTGTCTTGGGGCTATCCTTAGCCTTCAAAAAAAATTAATTGGCCCCAATGGCTTAAGTGAATTTTAAATTTTTGAAAAGGGAATTAGACAAGGGAGGACGGATGTTAAAATTATCATTCCTTCTTTTCCTAAGGCATCCCCTTAAAGCTACTCAGAATGGGAAATGCGAGCTTGAGGCCTTGCCCAGGAAGAACTAACAGGAACCAGACCACATTTAGCTGTGACCTTTACAATATATTTCTAAAAAGTGAATTCAGCCTCCAGATTTGCCAAAAGGCATAAATAAGCTTTACAGTTTTGACCTTAGCTAACTGAGGAGCAACCAGATAAGCTGACATCCAAGACAATTTATTTTTATTTTTAAAACATTTCTTTCATAGTTGTTAAATCTAACAATCGAATGAGTGAGAATAGGGATGGGGCAGCAGAAAGGCTGGCTGAATAGGTGAAGAGTGGTTTATTTTCTCTCAATAAACTGATAAAATTACTATAGAAAAATTACATATGGAGAAAAGGAGATCAATTTTTTCTATTAATCTCACCATTGTGTACATTTTTTGTCTCTGAATATGCATATGTGTGTGCGTATGTTTAAATCATTGCATTAAAGCTAGGATTACAAAAAAAAAAAAATGTTCAACCCCTCTGATATGAAAACAATCCCTGGGTATTTTTCTTGACCCTGCAAAAGTAAAAAAAGCATGAAATAGTTTGCCAAGAGGAACAGATGTTTCTGTTGTATATTTCTTACTCCCTGGGCATGTTTGAGAATTCTAAATATAAACGTTCAAACAGACAGGGTGCAAACACACAGGAAGTTTGGGGGAGTGTGAGAATTCGTTTAGGCGATTCAATCTGATTCACAACTTTGCACATGAATCAACAATCAGGAAAATTGGGGAAAAGATCATTTAGACATATTAACATGTGTATGACATAAATCTTAAAATGAAAGCAAATGTAGAAAGGTAGCCAATCTCATGATTAATTTACACTACATGAAGAATAAATAGAAACAAGTTTCAAAGACCTACACATATTAATTGTGCATGATCTTCTCAATGCTTTTATATGACAGATTGAATGCGGTCACATAGGTAAATCCCCAAATTTCACTCACATTTAGTACATTTTTATATATTAAATTAAACAACAAAAATCTCTCAGTAGAAATGTCAGTAGGGTCAGAATGAATATTCTAATTAACCAACACATTACCTGGTACACAGTCATCTAATATAGGATAGTAATCTAAATTTGCTAATCCAGATGCTATAACCAAATTAAGCTCTGAAACTCTAGTGGATAGGAACTACAGTTTTATTTTCCACATTTAGGAACTCCCTGACATATAGAATGAACAATAAACACTCTCCTTCACAATGGTAATAATAGTTTATTATCATGAAATAAAGTTTCTGGGTGATGTCATCAGGATAATGACATGGGTTGTTCGTGTCATCAATCCCCCTCATAAGAAGACCAACTATCAACTATGCATAGACAAGATACCAGTAGGAAAATCCCAAAATCCAGGGATGAGGCTGAAATACCTCTCTGCCACAGAGACCAAGAAAGACCACAATGAAAGGTAAGTAAGTGGCTAGACTCTGATCGCTTTGCCCTACCTCAGATAGGCAATGTACTGCAATAGCAGCATAAGAGGGCTGCCCTGAACGCATGATTTCTCCAGTGAAAAACAGAAAGCCTAAGGTTGACATCTAGTTTCCCCCAACAGAATGGTTCCCTGGAGACAAATTGTGGTCTCACCTGACAGGGATGACTTTGCAGGGCTTGACCACTGGGAATCAGAAAGAAAAGAGAATACGGCTTACGGTAACCCAGTTACCAGTGTTCAGATCTAAGACTGTATTCCTCCTTGGAGTGATCCTTGAGCAGAGAGATCCCAACAAGCATCTCTGCTCATCTGAAGAGCAGATCTGGTCTATGAGTTAAGCCAGGGAGTTTGGTTGGCAGTTCTACTTGGTTCCAGGGACCATCAAACAAGTCTTAACAGATCTGGAGACTGTTTTACCTTTCACTCAGGCACAGAAACAAGTTTGAAGCCCTGCTCAACTCTGAGTATAGCCTCCAGTCCCACCCAAGTAAGAAGCCTCACCAGAGAATTCAGGCAGCTGCAAAGTCCATTCTACAGCTGCTCCTGGGTGGGAGCCAAGCCAGCAATACTGCCCAATTGTTAAGTGTTCTCTGGATCCCAAATAATGAGGGAGCTTGAACTTTAGTCCTGAACAACTTTAGTATCCAAAGGTTGATACTGCCCAGCTATGAAGTCAAGCCTACAGCTTTGCCTGATTGCTGAACCCAGCCTATGTCAGGGAACCCAGAAGTGACTCCACTTTGTCATGGAGCATAGCTTGAGGTCCCACCTGAAAAGGAAGCCCAGCTGACCCCACCAGACCCAAGATCACAGTCTATCTAGCACCATCCAGCTGCAGGATATAGTGGGAGGTTCCTCCCAACCAAAATGCCCAGCCAGCAACCTTACCAAATGGAAAAAAGCATGATGAGGCCCATCCTGCAGCCCTGCCCAACATTGGAACACAGTCTAAATCTCCACCTGATCACTGAGCATAGCCTGCGGCCTTGTCCAACAATGAAGCCCTGCCTATAACTTCACCTAAGCACAGAGTTCCATCTGGTTAGAGAGAATACCGATATCCTACCTAACTCAGACTAGTCTTAGAGGCCAACTCATAGCTATGCCTAATAGTGGAATCATTTAAGTGGCATTACCCTTCAAGGGAACACAGCCTGAAATCTTGCCTGGCCAGAGGTGGCTATAGAGCCTAGCTAGATGTTCCCACCTGACCAAAAAATACAGCAAGTGGCCTAGCCTGACCAAGAAGACCACATGGCAGCCCCGCTTAAATGTAGAGCCTGGCTAGCAGGCTTACCCAAATGTAGTACCCAGCCAGTGGCAGCCCCTTCACCTAACCTCAGAGCACAGGTAACAACTGATTTGCCAAATACTTCTCCTTCCCCTGCACACATAACTGGCTTAAAGCAGGAACAAAAGTCATCTTCACAAAAGACAGACAAGATTATATCTCCTGTTATGACCTAAGAGTGTGCTCATTCTCCTGTTCTTGTTCTTTCTGAACATTCTACAGAATATCACATTAGTCCACAATGTTGATGACGCCATTTTAATTGGACCCTAGTGGCAAAAACTAGCAAATGTTCTGGATTACTTGTTAAGACCATATGGGCATTAAGGAATGGGAAATAAACCCTTATTTAGAGGCCTGTCCAGTAAGAGAAAATTTTAGGGGTTTAGTATTCTGGGGCTTACTAGGACATACCATCCAATAAAAAGAATAAAATTTTGCACTCTGACCATCTACCTCATAAAAGAAGCATAACACTTGATAGTTACCTTCAAGAGTTAGCATATTCCATACTTTGGAATACTTTTACAAACCATTTACCAGATGATTCTAATATATTAGTTTTAATTTGGTCCTAAAGGGGGAAAACAAAGGCATTATATAGCAAGTCCAGGCTATGAATATGCAGGATTGACACCAGGACAACAGGACATGCAGATCACATGATACTAGGAGTATATAGTGTTTGCTTGAGTAAAACAAGTCACAATGCCGGTAGAACATCTGGAAAGATTTATTGTGAATGTTGCAAGTCAGAGCACATACTCCTATGGTTCTGGAGAAAGGATTTATGCTGTCTGCCAGAAAGTACTATAAACCTTTCAAAAAGCCACTCCTAAGGGGAGAAAGCTGGAATGACTTTTGCTGTAATCCATTTGAATCAGAGATATCAGAAGGAACTCAAGTTTAGCTTAATATGGACAGAAATACATATAGAAATACCTACAGACATGTGTTCATACTCTGATTGGGATATATACATATATTCACTTGTTCAGTCAGCCAAGAGAATATAGAACCGACAACACATTAGTGGAACTGACACACCTAGTGTATAGATCTTCTTTTTTTTTTAACACAATTTTCCAATAAAAGAACCTTGGGCTCCTTGGAGAAAGGGTTGATCCTTGGGCTGGAAGAATTAAATACACAATATACTAGAGTATCTTATTGTATCTGAATAAAATAAAATCTGGGTGTGGAAACCCACGATGATGGGAGTATGTAAAGAGACAGGAGCAATGGAAAGAGCTACTACTAGCCAAATCTGTCATGATGATTTTTTTTTTAAAGATTTTATTCATTTATTCATGAGAGACACAGAGAGAGAGGGAGAGACACAGGCAGAGGGGGAAGCAGGCTTCCTGCAAGGAGCCCAATGTAGGATTCGATCCTTTATCCTGGGATTATACCCTGAGCTGAAGGCAGATGCTCAACTACTGAGCCACCCAGGCATCCCTGTCATGATGAATTTGAGATAAAGTAATTATAACCCAAAGCTTTATTACATATACATGAGTCTGTGCTGATACAAAAGCATGATTGAGGGGCAGCCCCGGTGGCTCAACGGTTTAGCGCCGCCTTCAGCCCAGGGCCTGATCCTGGAGACCCGGGATCAAGTCCTACATCAGGCTCCTGGCATGGAGTCTGCTTCTCCCTCTGCCTGTGTCTCTGCCTCTCTCTCTCTCTCTCTCTCTCTCTCTCTCTCTCTCTGTGTGTGTCTCTCATGAATAAATAAATAAATCTTTTTTAAAAAGCCATGATTGAATATAAATAAATAAGGGAGAAGTGGCAAATTTCCCATACAAAAGAATTCAAATAATTTATGTAGATATTTTCCTTCCAAGAGATGAAGTACATCTCCCTACTCCTTACATAAAGAAAGTGCATAGTGTTTTCGTTCCAAAGAATAAAGGATGAAGGAGGGATAACGTGTAAGTTTATAGTAGAGAAGCCTGACAAATACTACCTTAGCCAAGTTATCAAGGTTAACATCAACAGAAATAAGTCATATTAATAACATATTTCTTTGATGTGATGTGATGTTCTTTCCTAAGACATAAGTTCTATCTAATCATAAGAAAAATATGTAGAAAATCCCTCTTGAGAGACATTTTATAAAATCCCTGATCAGTAATCCTCAAAACTGTCAAAACCATCAAAAACAAGGAAATCTGAGAAACCACCATGGCCAATATAAGTTTTAGGAAACTTGACAATCAAATGTCAGCTTAATGACAATTAAATTGACAAAAATAATATATCAATACTGTTTCACTAATTATAACAAATCTACAATATTAATGTAAGATTTTAACAATAAAGAAAACTAGATAAAGGGTATATGAGAATTCCCTGAATTATCTTCTCAATTTTTCTGTAAATGTAAAACTTCCCTAAAATAAAGTTTATTTTTTAAAAACAGCAGTGTCTTAAATTCTACTGAGCCCAAGCTGAGATTGAGCATCTGACTATACAATAAGCAAGTGTGTAAACAAAATTATTCATCAAGATTCATGTACTGTTGGACCCAACAAGGCATGAGATCAGATGATCCCAGCAGAAATCACCATAAAAAGTAAGTAGAGCATTGACAATTCATGCAAACAACTACAGAGGACGTGTGCAAGCTGCCCGAACAAGTGGACAAGACCTCTCTCGATCTTGCACCGACACTTCTCTCTCAGTTCACATACATAAACATATATGGGTTTCCTATGACTTGATTATTATAGAGGAAATGCTGATTGGGTCTGGCAATCATAAAAATGGACTGTCTTTTTACAGCTTAACTAAGTAGTGATTCTAAAAGACAATAGTGGGAAGAAATTCACCCAATGGGAAGAGTTTAGGGCAGTGCATCTTATGATATACATCTCTGAAAAGAGATGTGGCCTTATTTAAAGATATACACAGACTCACAGAATAAAATGGCTTAGCTGACTGGTCAGTTGACACAAAGAGAATATTGGTATTGCATATTAATACCCATCAAAGAGCATTCACTGCAAAAGAGACACTAAAAATTAAATTAAAAAACACAGTGGACAGAATTACTTTGGTCAGTAGCTGTAAGCCATCTTCTATCCTTATGTATCCTGGTGATTGTAAAAATGTAATCATAAACTGAGAACTTTGGATGCAAAGATGGAGGCTACCTTACACTTCTAACAGCTACTGCTATTACTAAGTATCAAAACCACACGTACAACCAGAAACTTCCTTGAGGAGACCACCATCTATTTCATGGCAGTTCAATTTCCTTGAATCTCTTTGACCATGGAAAGGGAAATTATCCCAACTGGGACTGACATCTATTTCAGGTATGGATTTTCCTTTCTTATGCACAGTGCCTTACTAGACACTACTATCAGAGGTCTTAGACCAAGGGACTCGCCTTATTGCACAGAGAATTCAGTGTATGACCAGGAAATCCACTGGTCCCACATCATACTACTGGACAACATCCCTAAGCTACCAGCCTGATATAGCAGAGAAAGTCTTTCAGAAGTACTGCATGTGGTTTGGAGATAACAGCCAGTGAGCACTTGCAGACAATACACAATTGAAGTCAATGGCTATTGTGTGGCGTTCCATCATTAATAAGTAAACCTTCATGGGATAAAGGATGTAGGGATAAATTTAGGACTGGTCCTCTTCACCATCATTTCTACTGAACCATTTAGGAAATCTGTGCTTCTCATCACTAGAACTCTAAATCCCAAGTGAAGTTCTTCCTAGAGAAAGGAATGCTTCCACCAGAGGACACAATTAGTGTCTCAGTAAACTTAAAGCTATAGCTGCTGACTAGACAATTTGGATTCTATGCATCAGTTGACTAGCAGCAAAGAAAGGTGAATTTTTTTGGCAGATTATAATTGATTTTGATCCTTATGAAGAGATAGGGCTATTATGTTACATAACAGGGACATAACAGAGAGCATGACACTTATATTATATGCTATGGTATTTTGTGTTTTTTTTTTTCCATTCCAAGTTTTAAATTAAAATGCGCCAGTACTGACAACACATGATCATAAGGGGATGGTAGTGTGGCCTCAAATTTTTCAGAGAAGAGGATCTAAATCTCATACTGGGAAAGTCATTTAGACAAGCAAACTGCTAGCCAAGTGTGGGTAGAAATTAAAAAGAGAAAGTAAAAAAGGGAGATAATGAGAGCAGTTAATAGCATGGGACCAACCATGATTAGCAAGAACTGTAATTCACACTACTAACTTCCTCTAATATTTTTTTTCCAAAAATTGTGACCAACCCAAAACCTAAGGAAGTATACCTGAATGGAATGAATCTAATTTGACAAGCAGAGCTCATGGATGCAAATAGGTGACTGTAGTGGACGTCACTGATAACGCATGAAGATCTCCTTTGCTAATCTATGTACACATAATCTGGCTACAATAAATATTGGATGCTAAAACTTGTAGCTCCCCCTTTCCCTAAATGATAGCCACTGGCCAAATGAGAGTTCTTTTTATATAAAATATTATTCATACACACCAGGGGCAACCTGCAGTAATTGAATGATAAGCCAGTACAAAAGGCTGTCTTTGTTGCTTCAAATGAACCAATTCTATGGCACAATTTATGCTCACGTTTCCCAAGAGATCTAGATGAAGCAAAAGCCTGAAACCACTGCTTTCCTAGCCACGCTCTCTGTACTATTCTCTTTCCCTCCGAACTTTCTCCTGAGACCACTCTCTCAGTAAGTTGTGTACTTGAAACAGGTCTCAGGTCTGCTTCTAGATAACTCAGTCAAAATCAAACAATTCATAAATAAACAAACAGTAAATGTATTCAGGTAAAAGCTTAGATCATTTCACACAGAAACCCTATTGTCAGTTTGTTTGATTTTCTTTTTCAGTTGCTTTCTAAAATAATAGACACTGACCAACAATTTAGAATACCCATTCAACGGAAATTTGTCATAGTGCTGGACATATATCTCGTTTAATATTCAAATAACCCTATGAAACAAAAGCACTGTTATGATGTTCCTTTTATAGGTGGGGAAACTGAAGTTTATAAAAGTTTTAAAAATCTCCCTTCAGGTTCTAACATAACAAGAGAAGGAAGCAGTATCTAAGCCCAAATTTTAGCTCAAAGTACAAGGTGTATATGGAGTCTAGTCTGAAAAACAATAAATCCATTTATTTCTATAGATGAATGGATTACTTTTTTCAGCTTATTCTCAAATAAAATGTGCAAAGCACAATTCATGATGCAGACAAAATAGTTTTAGGTTCTATACTTGAAACAGGCTTGTCGAACATGGACCTGTACATGGTCAACCCTTCTGGACACAAAAATCGCTCAATAAGATCTCTGAATTTCTGCAGAGAACAGTTTGAAAATGATTATTGTATACCATATCTATTTAACAAAAATGGCCCATTGTTTACCCAAAATTTGTTCACTCTCATCCTTTTTTCCCTGATAATAGATGTACTTCTGGGGAATTAGTCATAATCTGCCTTAACTAGAAATACAATCTCATCCTCATTTACCAATGATTTTTCAAAGGTGGGCTTATAAACTGATATTGATTAATGAGATCTTTAGGAAAGTTTTCTACAGATGATTGTGTATGCCAAATAAAAACACAAAGCTTATAAAGAGCCCTTTTGTCTTCTTCTCCCAATTCTCTTGCCTAAAACATACATACAATGCCAAAAAGTGCAGCAGGCATTCTACAACTCTGAGGTAGTAAAATCAAAATGCTAAATATGTGGGGAACAGAAATTTAGAAAGAATCTGAGGTCCTGATGATTTATTTAAATCAGCCTAAAAGCACCGAATGCCTCCTTCTAGACTTCTTGCTATTTGAGTAATACAAGGGCCCTATATCTTTAAACCACTATTTTTTGGTTCAGTGTGTTATTATTTGGATGCATCCATTCCTACCTGATAAAGCATATATTTCCAAATATACAAACTTAGACTATCAAATAGATCACATATTTTATTCTGTGTTTTACAGTGTAATACTTGCAAGCTCCTCCTGATTCAAACAATAAAAATCCTATCTTTCTATTGTGTTATCATCTGTAGGTTTTCCCAGGGATTCCCAGGATTGCTTAATTTGTCTCATCTGCTGCAGCACACCAAATGCTTTAGAAAATTGTGTAAATTAATAACCAAGAGACAATTAGATGGAAGCATCAAACAGGCAATAAACAAAATGATAACCCAAACTGCCAAAAACAAAAGAAATGGTGCTCAACCTCTTCTTTCCTGAATTTGGTAATTTTGATTTCTCTAATATGTGATTGATCAATCTTGCAAAATATTTATATATAAATAAAATTTAGCAATTTTATTATCAATTAAAGACTTAACTTTTAGGCTTACCTCTCTTCTCTCTTTTAGTTTTTCCAAATTATATTTATTTTATTTTATTTTTTTTGAGTTTGTACTTTTAACTAACCTCCCCAAATCCCCCCCTCCAAACAACCAATTTTCTATTCTGTTTCTATGAGTTTGATTCATTTGAGGCAGGGGAAGGATTCCACATATAAATGATACCACGCAGCATTTGGATATCTCTGTCTTACTTATTT
This sequence comes from Vulpes vulpes, assembly GCF_048418805.1. Classification (NCBI taxonomy): domain Eukaryota; kingdom Metazoa; phylum Chordata; class Mammalia; order Carnivora; family Canidae; genus Vulpes; species Vulpes vulpes. The sequence goes on along the minus strand of NW_027325679.1, from coordinate 528,966 downwards.
CACTTTGCATAATGCCTTCAAGGTCCATCCATTTGTTGCAAATGGAAGGATTTCCTCTCTCATGGCAAAATAACATTCCATTTTGTATATATACTACATCTTCTTTTTCTATTTGTCCATTAATGGACACTTAGCTTGTTTCCATATCTTGTCTATTGTGAGTTAATACTGCACTAAATGTAGGAAGGCAGGTATCTCTTTGTATACTGCTTTCTTTCTTTTTTTTAAGATTTTATTTATTTATTCATGACAGACACACACAGAGAGAGAGAGAGAGAGAGAGAGGCAGAGTCACAGGCAGAGGGAGAAGCAGGCTCCATGCAGGGAACCCGACGTGGGACTCAATCCCAGGTCTCCAGGATCACACCCCAGGCTGAAGGTGGCGCGAAACCACTGGGCCACTGGGGCTACCCAGTGTATACTGCTTTCATTTCTTTTGGATATATACTCAGAAGTGTGATTGCTGGATTGCATGGTAGTTCTATTTTTAAGTTTTTGAGGAACCTCTATATTGTTTTCCTTAGTGATTGTACCAGTTTACGTTCCCAACAACAGTGCACAAGTGTCCCCTTTTATCCACATCCTTGACAACACTTACAATCTCTTATCTTTTTGACAATATCCACTCTGACAGCTGTGAGATGATATCTCATTGTGGTTTTGATCTGCATTTTCTTGATGATTGTGATAGTCACCTTTTCATGTACCAGGTGGCCATTTGACTACTTCAGAAAAATGTCTATTCAGATCTTCTGCTCATTTTTTTTTTTTATTTGTTGTTTTGCTATTGGGTTGTTTGAGTTCCTTGCATATTTTTGATGATAACTCTTTACCAGATATATGGTTTGCAAATGTTTTCTCTCATTATGTAGATTGCTTTTTCATTTTGTTCATGATTTACTTTGCTGTGCAAAAGCTTTTTAGTTTGATGTGCCACCTGTTTATTTTTGCTTTTGTTGCTTGTAATTTTGGTGTCAAATCCAAAAACTCATTGCTATGGTCAATGCCAAGCTTAGCCCCTTATGTTTTCTTCTAGGATTTTTATAGTTTCAGGTCTTATATTTGTCTTAAAATGCATTTTGAGTTGATTTCTATATGTGGTGTAAAATTGTGGTCCAATTTTGCCAAAACCATTTACTGAAGATGCTGTCCTTTCCCTATTATATATCTTGGTTCCTTTGTCATAAATTAATTGCCATATATGTTTGGGTTTATCTCTGGGATCTATATTCTGTTCCATTGATCCGTGTCTGTTTTTTTTTCCTGTGTCTGTTTTTATACCAGTACCATACTGTTTTGATTACTATGGTTTTGTAATACAGTTTGAAATTGGGAAGCATGATGCTTGCACCTTTTTGTTCTTTCTTAAAATTGCTTTGGCTATTTGGGGTTGTCACCTAAATTTTCCACATAAATTTTAGAATTGTTTTTTTTTTCTGTTACTGTTAAATACTCCATTTAAGTTTTAAAAGGGACTACATTGAGTTTGTAGATTGCTTAGAATGTTATGAACATTTTATGAAGAGTAATTCTTCTAATCTATGAGCACAGAATATCATTTCATTTATTTGTGTCTTCTTCAACTTTTTCCATCAATGTCTTATTAATATGCTTATTTCTTTACTCCACTCATGTTCATTTAAGTTTCTTTCTATTGCTTCTAAAGTTAGGAATTCACATTATTCATCTTAAACCCTTATTTTCTAATATAAACATTAAAAATAAAAATTTTAATGAAACACTGATTTATTTCCATTCTATGAATTTTTATATGTTGTATTTTCATTATCATTCCACTCTAAGTATTTTATACTTTCATTTTATTGATTTCTTCTTTGACCCATGATTTGCAAATGCTTTACTTTCCAAATATTTAGTAATTTTATCTTTTTTACCATTTATATAACATATCATTTTTCTACATAGTATTAAAGATTTTCTCCTTACTTTTGGTTTTCAATAGTTTGCAATGTGTTTAGGTCTGGTTTATTTGTATCCATTCTACTTCAGCCTGTGAGTTCATATTTGTCACCATATTTGGGACATTTTTGTCAGTATTTATTTTATTTTTAAAAGATTTATTCTCTTTTGTCAAGCTCTCTCCTTTAACTTCTGAAACCAGAAAGACTTGCCAAGAATAGGTATGTCTCAAGCTATATAAATTAAAAATGTATATAAAATTGTATATAAACACAAATCTCAACCAGCTTTTCCTTTTAATAATTGGTTGTCTAATTTTGTTTGTTTTTTTATAATTTTGGTGACTCTCTAGTACTTTCAAATACTTTTTAATTTTGCATCCAGAAATTATAATTAACATCTCTGAGAGGGTTAGTCCAATATAGCCTAGAAACATAAACTAGTTACTTCAAAAGTATTGGGAAATAAAGACATTACTAGACTAATGAAAGGTGAGAGAATATGATACCAGTAGATCTCCATTAAAAGTAATTCTAGAGGCACCTAGGTGACTCCATCAGTTAAGCATCGACTCTTGATTTCAGCTCAGGTCATGATCTGAGGGTTGTGAGATTGAGCCCCATGTAGCCTCCATACTGGGTGTGGATCCTGCTTAAGTTTCTCACTCTTCCTCCCTCTGCACCCCCACCAGCCCTCTCTCTGTCTAAAAATAATAAATAAATTAATTAATTAATTAATTAAATGCAATATTGAAGTGTATTCTCAGAAAGGAAGAAAACTACCAGAGATAGAAAACACAGAAATGTTGGAACAAATGAAGAACTGTAAAAAGGAGAAATATCAATATGTAAAAATTAAATAATAGTGTAAAACAAATAATAAGTTCTAGAGATCATAAAATATGTGTAAAATTAAAATGTATATATAGCAATAACACAACAGAGAAGATGAAACTAAATGAGTTAGTATTCCAAAGTCCTAAAGCTGTATAGAGAATCTTAAAAAATCTAACTGGTAAGCATATTTAGAAGTACTAATAAATCAACAATGCACGTAGTGATACTTAACACAACTAATAAAGCAAAATTTAAAGGATTTATATCTAACAGGCTAATGGAGAAAAATTAAAAGAATTTTTAAGTTATTTTATTTATCCAAAAGAAACAAAAATGAGTAAATTAACATACACTCAGTGGGACTATAGAAATCAATCAGTATTATGCTAAATAAAACCCAACTCTAACAATAATTATTTTGAGTGTCAGTGAATCAAATATTTAAGATGTGTCAAACTCCTGAAAAATGCAAGACAACAAAGAAATAGCCAATCATATGCTGTTTATGATTCCTCTTCCATTTAAGACACAGAAACTTTAGAGTAGAGTGACAAGAAGATAAACAATCATATACTGTTTTAAAATCTGACTTTTTCTATATTAGAATCTGGAAAAAGTAGACATTAAGGCAAAAAATATTACTGAAAAAGAAGAGGAACATTTCAAAATCTTAAAGGTTTTAAGCCACCAGAAAATTAACAACACTTAATGAGCATGCACCCAAATAAAATGGCTTCAAGCAATATGCAGGACAACAGAACAAAAAGGAAAAATTAACAGATTCAGGGATGACTAGGTAGCTCAGCGGTTAAGCGTCTGCCTTTGGTTCAGGGCGTGATCCCGGGTTCCCGGATCGAGACCCACACTGGGCTCCCTGCATGGAGCCTGCTTCTCTCTCTGCCTATGTCTCTGCATCTCTCTCTGTGTGTCTCTCATGAATAAATAAATAAAATCTTTTTTAAAGAAAAGAAAGAAAATAAAAATTAACAGATTCATAATCCGAATGGTATATTTAGCAAATTCCTTTCAGTAACTGACAGAAAAAGCAGACCACAAATATAGAAATTCTGCTCAAAATTAATCAACCTAATTTAACTGACCTATATAGAACAATATAACTAATAATAATAGAATAAATATTATCTTCAAGTGCCTATGGAGCACCTCACCCAAATAGACTGAAAATTAGGCTCTAAGTCATATCGCAAAACCTTTTCAGGGAATGAAATTGTATGAAATGTATAATATAAACAGAGTGAAATTAAGCTAGACATCAAGAATAACAACAAAATAGTTAATTATGAAATTATCAAATATTTAGAAATTAAACTTTATAAGTTAAAATGGAAATGAAAAAGATATTTCAATTGTGTAATAATAGAAATTCAACATATCAAAATGTCATGTAGTTGTGATTAGAAAGAAATCAATAGCCTTGAGTGCATATATTAGGAAGAAGAAAGCCTAAAAATCAATGAGCTCATTAACCATCTTATAAGTTAGAAAAATAAATACAATTAAATCCAAAGAAAGTGGAAAGATGAAAATTATAACATTATAAATTAACAAATTAGAAAACAAACTATTTTAAAAGTTGATAAATCCATGTTGGAAGACAGTTATTTATGAGTCTCTTGTGGCTTATTTAGTTGGTTATCTCAAGAAATACAAGTGAGGAAGTTGGGAGAGTGAGACAGAGAAAGAATAAAGCCAAAAGTAAGAATGTATAATTGGGGTGGAGGTTGTTTTGTAACAATAGAGGCTTTCTTTTGCTGCTAACTCCTAAGAAACATATAAAACATTGGTAAATATTGCACACTTTAAATACAGAACTCCAGATTATTTATAAAACAGTTCTTAATATCCATTTGTTAAGGAATGCTCACAGTGCCCTAACTACTCTTTACCTTTGAAGTGTATTTATGTGGAGATGGAGTTCCTAGAGCATTAGGTTAGGTTCTGGGGCAGAATTTGGAAAGATTCCCAGTGTGTGCTCATAATGAGATGCTGGCACACATTTGACCCAGGCAGCAGGACAATGTGGACTGGGTTTATACTTATTGTAAAGTATTCTCTTGCTCTAGGCCTCACTCAAAACTAAGTATTCCGAGTCACCCAATTAATGAGTAGCAGCAGTATTTCAAGTATGTTACATGCTGCCTCACAAATTAGAAGAAGCACCCATGCCTCAGTTCATCTTTCTAAGTGGTATAAAATAAAAGTCCTTCACCAAAGGGATCTAACCTCTACTTCCACCCATATGCTCAGTGTTTGAGAAGTAGCTCAGATCTGAAACTGAGTGAGTAGTAATAATTTTCATTTGGAGAGCTAACCTCAGTCTTTCTCACTGGCTATCTTTTTTTTTTTAGGTTGCAAATGTCAATATCTTATTCAGCAGCCTTACTACCAAAAAAGAGCATGATCTATTAACCATCAACACAGATCCCTGTGGGATAAAGTACCTAGAGGTGACTCTGGCAAAGCTCTCAGCTCATTCAATTACATTTTTTCATAGAAAAACTTTGAGAAATAATGTAAGAACATGCCTCTCAGCAAGAGCAGAAGAGCTGGGTTTTTCATCCAGTCCTTTAATCATGTCATATGTATACTCTCAAGGAGTGTTAATTATCCTGATATTTCAAACTGTTATCTGTGCAAAGTAACTTCCAAGTCTTCAGTAAAAACAAACAAACCAACCAACAAAAACTTTTAAGCAAAGTTGTAAGTACTATCAGAAATGGTATGAAGATCATTGACAGGATATACATGTGGCACCAGTATTTGCTCCACTGCATCCCCTACCTTAACTCCCTAAAATATGGAGATATAACTTGAGTTATAAAGCTATAGACAAAAGTCATCTTCCCCTTTAAACATTTATTTAGATTCCAAAGTGTAAAGACCCCGGAATCCTTCTCTCTCATTCTACTTCCGAAGAGACCTTTAGAAGAAGAGGAGGGATGGATGCTTCTTTCATTTCTATAAATGCCAAATTTATTTTTTGTGATCCTTACCTATAGTAGAACCTGTTACATACAAGATGACATATGCTTCTTCTCACATCACTACAAAGATAAGTACTAGGGCAAAGAAAAGTCTCACTAGTTATTACTGAATATAATAACAATCTAAACTGTTCTAGAATCTTCATGTTGGCACTCAGGATACTCTTAATGAATAGAGACATTTAAAGACTTAAACTCCCTTTTCCTGCCTGTTTGTCTACTGTCAAAAGAATCCAAAATGACAAAGCAGCAGCCATAATCCTAAAGGATTAGTAGATTCTTATCGTGTTCTCTAATAGAAGCATACTTCCCCTTCCTCCTTGCCGCAAAGCCACCAACCACTCCTCACACTATAAGAGTTAATTTCTTTATTCCACCAGTTTCTAAAAGTTTTGCACATAAAAATAAATTCCAAAATGGGTCATGGTAATTTGTGATTAGAGGAGCAAATCTTATTTCTATACAATAGTTCCCAGACCAGTGCATCCAAGTTATCAGCAATATAGTGCACAAAATGGCCATTGGTTCAAATTATATATTTTATCTAGAAATATAGCAGCCTGAATTCACAAAATGTCATATTCAATTTTGAGCATTAGGTAAGCATTAACATGACATTACTATGTGTTCCCATTCAGATCATAGGCATGATTTTTAGCACTTTCTCTTCTAGCCATAGGATATGAAAGTCTGTATAATTCTCCCTTAGAATCCTTCTACATTTCACCATTTTCCATGAGTATATAGCTGAAATATGCCTGTCATTTTCTTCTTTCACTACATTTCTTCTTTTATTGTACTGAATAGAAATATCCAAATGTACATTAGTTTTAATTGCCAAGGCCATCATATCTCTCCTAGAATATCATAAACCAGTGTTTCCTGGAGTAGTCTGAAGAATCTATGGGTAATCGCAACCCCTTAACATAAACTGGTTTAGAAATGAGGCCTAAGCCAATTAGAAGATATCCTAGCCATGGAAATAGATATGTGGATAGTCTGAGATTTCTGGGAAGGGCTCACACTCTCAGGCTTCCTGCATAGAGCCTGCTTCTCCCTCTGCCTGTGTCTCTGCCTCTCTGTGTGTGTGTCTCTCATGAATAAATAAATAAAATATTTTTTAAAATTTTTGTTTATTAATTACTTATTCTTTTAAAAAAAAAATGGACACTTGGTGGCTCAGCAGTTGAGCATCTGTCTTTGGCTCCAGGTGTGATCATGGAGTCCCAGGATCAAGTCCCACATTGGGCTCCCTGCATGGAGCTTGCTTCTCCCTCTGCCTGTGTCTCTGCCTCTCTCTCTCAGTGTCTCTCAGGAATAAATAAATAAAAATCTTAAAAAAAAAAAAAAAAAAAAAAAGGAAGGGCTCACACTCAAGAGAAAGCAAGTACAAAAGATGGCCTCCACTGTTCCTTGAAAATCATGGTATAAAACTTAAGATCATCAAATTAATAAATAAACAAAAAAACTTATATAAGGGAATCACAAGAAAATAAAGCCACCCAACTATACTAATCCTGACACATATATTCCTCTAGATGCCTAGTTGTAAGCTAAAAACATCCTCATTCATTAGGCCAGTTTAAGTCAGGTTTTCAGTCTCTTCCAGCAAAAGTCATCCTAACTGATATATGTGGTATAACTGAATGTTATCTGTCCAAACACAAATTTTATCTATCATAAATAAATTTAAGAGGAAAATAGAATTGCATTTAAGATTAAGTAGTAATTATTACTCTTTACATATTTTTTCAGCTTAACTTAGGTAAGATATATGATGTTCTATAAGACATACAACATGGTGATTAGATACATGTACATAGTATGAAAGGATTATCAAAATAGGGTTAGTTAACACTTCCATCACCTCATGTAACCACCATATTTCTGGTATGTAATGAGATCATTTAAAATTTATTCCCTCAGCAATGTTCAAGTATATAGTATTATTAATTATTGATAGCATATCCTACATTAGGTTGGTTGAAGTTATTCAATTTATAGCTGGAAGTTTATACTCTTTCACCAACACCTCCCCATTTCCTTCACTGCCTGCCCCTGACAACCACTATTCTACTCTGTTTCTATGAGTTTGGCTTTCTTAGATTTCACATATAATTGTGATCATGTAGTACTTGTTTTACTCTGACTTATTTCACTCAGTATAGTGTCCTCAAGATCCATCCCTTTTATCACAAGAGGCATGATTTCCTTCTTTCTTATGGCTGAATAATATTTCAGTGTGTGTGTTTGTGTATGTGTGTGTGTGTGTGTGTCACATTGTCTTTATCTACTCATCCATTGATGGACATCACCTACATTATCTTCATGCCTTGACTAGTATGAATAATGCTGCCATGCAAATGGGGGTGCAGACACTTTGAAGTGATGATCATAAAATTCAGTGTTTCCAAATTAAATCCTGAAGTGGGATCAAGTTCCATCTGTTCTATAAATTGATGTCTAATCTTTTATTCATGCCAGACACAATTATATTAGATTAGATCACATGAAATTCTATTTTTGAAAGTAAAAAATGGTCAAATGTTAAGTTTTATATGGAACAATCATTTTATAATCTCAAAGATATGTATATTATACTATAATAATGCATTGTACTATTGTATATTTTTCTATTTTTATGTCTGTTTCCTTATATAGCATGATTGAAATTAAGCAGAAAAATGAACAAGATCTAGTTCCTTCATTTAAAAAGCTTAAAGCTGATACCAAGTAGGTATGAAATAAATAGATGAAGTTATGGGTCAGTGAATAAATACAGAATGCAAGTGGCTGATACTGTGCAGATCAAGAAGTAAATAAAACATCAAAAATGAAAATGAGAATCATAGGAAATAAGAAGCCATTTATTGCCTGGAAATTACTATGTAAATACTTTGTGTATAACAATAATGATATTCACACCTTCAGTATATTATTCCCCACCTTATAATTAGGATCATCTAAATTCAGAGAGTAAATTTTCATCTTTCTTGGAAAACCATGTGGGTCATTTTTTATTAATTTTGTACAAAAAAATGATTTATTAAAAGATAGCAAAGAGATATATAGCAGTACATCTTGGTTATGAGGCATTGTAACATAAATAAAGTAACATAAATAATTTTCCCCATAAAATAAGAGGAACATAAAGACTTTTTTCCAGATGTAAGCTAAGTAGATAATATTTATATGCAGACCTGTTTATAAGGGGCATCTGAGTGTACTTGATGGCTCAGTTAGGTGCCTGCCTTTGGCTCAGGTCATGATTCCAGCATCCAGGAATCAAGCCCTGTTGAACTACCTATTCAGCAGAGAGTCTGCTTCTCCCTCTTCCTTTGCCCCTCCCCCACACTTGTACATGCACTCTCTCTTTCTCTAATAATTTTTTTAAAGGAATATCTGAAAGTTCTGTGATTTTGTAGTAACAAAAAAGAAACATATAACCCACAATATTGAACATCAGTTTACATATAGAATTGAGTTACATCACTTGATTCACCATACAGAACACATTATACTTTTATTAAAGAAAGTGGAAAGTAATCTGTTAGAAATATTCTGAACAAGCTCCAGACCTAGAAAGCAATTTAAAGTAAAAATCAAACTAAAATACATGCTGTCCATTTTGTTTTCACGTTATCTGATATTTTTTTTCTAGAATGAAAAAAAAAAATTAGGGGCTCCTGGTATATTCATAGCCACAGTAAATTTACTTTTGAATTTAGTAAGCCAGGATGGTATAATATATGTGCTTTGGATTTCTCCCTTTTTAGATATTTCTTTACTTAAGAATATGAGTACTAAGAATTTTTAGGTTGACAGTAGGCATGTAGACCAAAAATATAATTAAAGAGGAAGCACTTCAGGAATGGCAGAGCAAGAACTCTGAAATGCTATACCTCCATAAAAGCAAAAAAGAATGGTGGTAAAGATTGGCCAAATCAGCTTTTTCAGAATTCTAGTAGTTAACCAATGTCTTAAAACTATGTGGGATATCATAAAAGAAAAGAAAAGAAAGAAAAAAGGATATCAATAAGAAAAGTGCTAAAACAGGCCCTATGCCCATCACTTTATCCCCACTGCACAGTACTTTTGAAAACCAATAGCTTGGCCAAAAACACCTCTGAAAATCAGAATCATTACAAGAAGACAGAATGGATTAAGAACTCTCCATAAAGTTCCATCCCAGAAAAATGTCACTATTTACCTATCTGCATGGTTCCCAAAAAGCTTAATTCTCAAGATCTGTCTTTATTTCACTTGACTCAGAGCTTATTCATGTAAAACAGCCCTCACCATGTTTTGTTAATCTACAATCATTGTCGATCATTTAAAAAGCTCACCTTCCTGAAGTGACAATAACAGCTGAGACTAAAGAAGAGGGTGAGCAAAAACTTACAAGTGAAAAATGAAGAATGAGATTAACACAAGACTTTGAAAGCTTCAACTTATTTCTGGAAATCAAAAAAGAGAATGCCCATTTATAAGGGTTAGGTGCTTGTCAGAGACAAAAGAAGACCTCCTCTCTCAACTCTCTCTGACCTTGAAGCTCTGACAAAGAGAAATTGAAAGTTAAGGCAGAATGGAAAACTGACTTCCAGAGCATTGTAAGTAAACACCAATACAAATACAGAGCTCTTCTGTTAAGAGTGGGAGATTTATTGGTTAGTGCATTTAAGGAGATAATTTTTCAACCATTATCTGACAATGAAGCTAACCAAGCAGAAACTTAGTGGCTACACAAGATAGAAAACATAGATCTTCTAGAATTAACCAAGGAAAGACACAAAACAAATAGCAACAAGAACAACAAAAACAAAACAGCAATAATAGCAAACCCTAGGGGAGGGAGGAGTCTGAGTTGACAGATCCCACATTATACTATTTTAAATGTGTAAGTTTCAATAAAATATTATGAGATACACATAGACGGATAAAAAGCAATCAGTAGAAACACCCTGAGAAAGTCCAGACATAGGGCTTAATATTCAGCATTAGGCCAGGTGATATATTTCCAAAGTGCTAAAGGAAACCATGTATGAAGAATTAAGGAGACTGTGAGAACAACATCTCACTAAATAAATATTAATCAAGAAAAAGAAGCCATAAAAAAAGAAATTCTGTAGTTGAAAATTATTGTAACTGAAATGAAAATTTCACTAAAGGTTTACAGATTAGAATAAATAGAAAAAAATACTGAACTTGGAGATGTCAATTAAGACTATACAACCCAACTAACAAAGAAAAAGATAAAGAGAAATGAATAGAGCCTAAGCATTCTGTGACTTATCATCAAGCATACTAACATATTCATAATTAGATATGAATATCCAATTTTATCCATAATTTCTCAAGACAGAAGTGAAGAAGCAGGAATAATATATGAATAAATAATAGTAAGAAAAAAAAAACTCTTGGGGCACCTGGTGGCTCAGTGGTTGAGTGTCTACCTTTGGCGCAGGGTGTGATCCCAGAGTCCTGGGATTGAGTCTGGCATCAGGCTCCCCATAAGAAGCCTGTTTCTGCCTCTCTATGCCTCTCATGAATGAATAAATAAAATCTTAAACAAACAAAGCTCTCCAAATTTGATGACAAATATTTACCCGCCCAACTAAGAATAACTCCAAGAAGGATAAACTAGAGAGATCCACATATAGACACATTATGGTGTTACCAACAAAAGTTAAAAACAAAAAGGATGTTGAAAGGAGCAAGAGAAAAGCAACTCATCACATATGAGAAAATCTCAATAAAATTAGCAGCTGCCACTTCATAAGATAATAGATGCCAGATGATGTGGCATGACATTTTCACAGTGCAGAAAGAAAATGAATGTGAACCAAGAATTCTGTATTCAGCAAAACTATCTTTTAAGGAAAAATTAAGACACACCCTAATAAACAAAAACTAGGAGATTTCATCTCTAGGAGGCCTATCCTATAAGAAATATTAAAATGATTCCTTCAGGAACAGAGATTAGAAACTAACTCAAATCCATGGGAAGAAATAAAGAACACTAGTAAAATATTTGCATAAGTAAATAGACATTATAAACATATTTTTCTCTGTAATACTTCACTTCTGTACAAATAAATATTATAAAACTGTGTTGATGGACTTATATAAAGTATATATTTATATGAAAATAGGACAAATAAGGGAAGTTTGGATATATATTGGGACAGTTTTTGTATATTATATAAATTAAGTCTGCCTTAATATAAACTAGATTGTCTTAGGGTGTTAATTGTAAACTTTAAGGAGTTACATCAAGAAAATAACTTTAAAATATGATAAAGGAAACATGAGAATTAAAGTAATACACTTGAAAATATCTATTTTGCAAAAAGAAGAAAAAAAAAGGATGCCCATTCAAGAAAGACTTAACATATATAGAAAACAAATAGAAAAAAGTGTCAGACTTAAATTTCTTGTTAGTATATACATTGAACCTAAGTGCATTTAATACTAAAAAAATTAAAAGGCCAATTGGCAGAAGGTATTTAAAACACAAACTATTATCTTCAAGTGATACAGCTTATTCAAAGACATAAACAAGTTGAAAGTGAAAGGAAGTAAATAGATATACCACATATCATAAAAGAGCTACAGCTAATATATAATCAAATAGACTTAAGACAAAAATTAGGATAAAATACTCAATCTATCATGAAGATATAACAATTAGAAACATATAAATGCTTAAAATATATGAAGCAAAAAATGAAAGAATTGAAGAGAAAATAACTCAATAACCACTTGAGACTTTAGTATCCCATTTCATATAATGAATAGAAAAACTAGGCTGCAGATGAGTACAGAAACAGAGGACATTAGCAACACCAACAAATCAAGTAGATCCAGGCATCTAGGTGTAATCATCTGTATTAAAAATGAAAGATCTCAAATGAGCACTCTAACTTTCCAGAGAAGAGCAATCAAAACCCAAAGCACATAGAAGGAGATAAAAAATACAGCAGAAATAAATGATATAAAAAACACAACTAGAGAAAACTGACAAAGTCCAAAGTTGTTTCTTTGAGAATAAACAAAACTGATAAAATTTTAGCAAGAGTAACCAAGAAGAAGAGACAAGATTTGAACTACTAAAATCATTATCCTCTTTACAGAAAAAAAAAAAAAAATTAACCTAATACTATTAGGTAATATAAAGTACTCCAATTGTATGACAAAAAAAGTGATAATTTAGATGAAATGGACAAGTTCTCAGGGAGACACCAATTACTGAAGCTAACTTAAAAAGAAATAATCAAGGCGTATAAAAGTAGAGAAATTCAATTAGTAATCAAAAAACAAAGAAAACCCATGTCCAGATTGCTCTGGTAATGCATTCCAACAAATGTTCAAAGAATTAACATCAAATATTCAGATTTTTTTTCTAAAAAATAGAGGAATAAAGATTTCCCAAATCATTCAATGAAGCCAACAACACCTTACTATCAAAATCAGGCAAAGCTATCACAAGGAAAAAGCCATCATACTAATATCCCCTAAGATGCAAAAGTACTCAGCCAAATACTAACAAATTGAATCTAATTTCCAGGAAAAATTACAGGCACTATTCATGTTGGCTTTATCTCAGTAAGGCCAGGGTGTTCAAAAAATAAAAAACAATCTATGCATACAAATTATTCAGAAGACCAAAACCACCTGATAATCTTAATAGATATAGAAAAACCATTTAGCAAAATCCAATACCCTTTCTTTATAAAAACATTGAACAAACTAGTAACCAAAGGGAACTTCTTCAAATGGTAAAGCATAATTATAAAAAATATCCAGTTAATGTCATACTTAATGATGAAAGCTTGGCCTGTTCAGGTTTTTTATTTCTTCCTGTTTAGTTTTGGTAGTTTGTAGTTTTCCAGAAATGTGTCAATTTCTTCTAGATTGTCTAATTTATTGGCGTATGGCACCGAGGTGATTCTGATGAGGTAAGTGACCAGAAAATGAAAACAAAGATCAGAACAAAATGAAACAGAAGGACCAGTAAAGTGAAAAACAAATTTTAAAACAAAGCAATAAAAAAAATAACAGGCCAAGAATCCCAAATAAGAAGAAAAAAAGAAAAAGGAAAAACAGAGAGAGAGAAAAGCAAAAGTAAAGAGGAAAAAAAAGAAAAAGAGAAGAGAAAGGGGAGCGTACTGGGAGATGGTGGTGGTGAAGAAGTTGTAGTGGAGGGAGAATGTAGTCTACCTGAGGGGCCCTAGAGGGTTTTCCTCTTGGTAACAGAGAGGAAACAGAGGCCTCACAGGGTCCACAGCTCCCACTGAGCCCGGTACCCAACCGGGGGGCAGGGCATCTCCCCCAGGTACATACATCTGAGGGGCACAACAGGCCCTTCCCGCAGAAGACCAGCTGGAAGGACAGAGGAAGAGCAAGTTCTTGACCCAGAAGCGCTGCAAAGTTCCAGGTGAAGTCAAGGAATTTACAGTATGTGGAACTAAAGAGTACCCATCTGTTTTTTCCCCTTTTTCCAGTATAACTCGTTTTTATATCAGACTAAAAATTTCAAATATTATTTTCTCTTTTCCCACCTTAGCTACAATATTTTACCACCTCTTCATTTTTAAGTATCTTTATTTTGACTTTCATATTTCTACAATTACATGTCTTAGATATATTTTCCAATTCTAGATTCCCTTCAACATACCCAATTTAATTTTGGGAGATATACGACATATGTATTTTTGTTTTGTGTTATTTGTTTTCTCTCCCCCATTTTGTTCTACAATGACGGAAGTTAATACCTTCTAAAACATGACTAGCATGCACCCAGAACCAAATGGAATATAGTGCTGGTTCATTCTGTGAGATTATACTCTCTCTTCATTCCCATTCTGCACCACTCTTTTAGCTTCTTTATGTTTTGATGGTCAATGTTGGGGCTTTCTACAAGTATTGCTAGTTTATATAAATTTGGGACTGAGCATCTTCTAACATACAGAACTTAATACACTCAGAACCAAGAGGAAAACCCTTTAGGGCCCCTCAGGTAGACTACATTCTCCCTCCACTACAACTTCTTCACCACCACCATCTCCCAGTACGCTCCCCTTTCTCTTCTCTTTTTCTTTTTTTTCCTCTTTACTTTTGCTTTTCTCTCTCTCTGTTTTTCCTTTTTCTTTTTTTCTTCTTATTTGGGATTCTTGGCCTGTTATTTTTTTACTGCTTTGTTTTAAAATTTGTTTTTCACTTTACTGGTCCTTCTGTTTCATTTTGTTCTGATCTTTGTTTTCATTTTCTGGTCACTTACCTCATCAGAATCACCTCGGGTGCCATACGCCAA
Organism: Vulpes vulpes; assembly: GCF_048418805.1. Classification (NCBI taxonomy): domain Eukaryota; kingdom Metazoa; phylum Chordata; class Mammalia; order Carnivora; family Canidae; genus Vulpes; species Vulpes vulpes. The sequence goes on along the minus strand of NW_027325679.1, from coordinate 513,892 downwards.
TAAATTAGACAATCTAGAAGAAATTGACACATTTCTGGAAAACTACAAACTACCAAAACTAAACAGGAAGAAATAAAAAACCTGAACAGGCCAATAACCAGGGAGGAAATTGAAGCAGTCATCAAAAACCCCCAAGACACAAAAGACCAGGGCCCTATGGCTTCCCAAAGATTATACCCCAAGATTGCTAGAACTCATACAGCAATTCAGCAGTGTGGCAGGATACCATTCTCTTATACCATACATGAAGATAAACTCAAAATGGATGAAAGATCTAAATGTGAGACAATAATCCATTAAAATCCTAGAAGAGAACACAGGCAACACCCTTTTTGAACTTCGCAGCAATGTCCACAATAGCCAAACTGTGGAAGGAGCCTCAGGGTCCATGAAAAAAATGAATGGTTAAATAAGCTGTGGTCTATATACACAATGGAATATTACTCGACCATTAAAATGACAAATACCCACCATTTGCTTCAACGTGGATAGAACTGGAGGGTATTATACTGAGTGAAGTAAGTCAACCAGAGAAAGACAAACATTATATGGTCTCATTCATTTGGGGAATATAAAAAATAGTGAAAGGAATAAAGGGGAGAGGAGAAAAATGAGTGGGAAATATCAGTGAGGGTGACATAATATGAGAGACTCCTAATTCTTGGAAAGAAACAAGAGGTAGTGGAAAGGGAGGTGGGAAGGGGGACTGAGGGGGGCACTTGATGGGATGAGCACTGGTGTTATGCTATTTGCTGGCAAATCGAACTCCAATAATAATAATAAAAAAGAATCGTCTAGGGTGAAATTTACTTAAGTCATGGTTGATATTCTTCACTCAGCCCTCTCAGACAGCCACTCTGCACTGAGCAAAATGACTAGAAGGAAGAACTCACCACAAGAGAAAAAATCAGAGACAGTACTCTCTGCCAGAGTTACAGAATAGGGATTACAATATGATGTCAGAAAGCCAATTCAGAAGCACAATTATAAAGTTACTGGTGGCTCTGAAAAAAGCATAAAGGATTCAAGAGACTTCATGCTGCATAATTTAGATCTAATCAAGGCTGAAATTAAAAATCAATTAAATGAGATGCAATCCAAACTGGAGGTCCTAATGACAAGGGTTAATGAGGTGGAATAAGAAGTGAGTGACCTAGAAGATAAGTTGATGGCAAGGAAGGAAGCTGAGGAAAAAAGAGGAAAACAATTGAAAGACCCTGAGGAAAGGTTAAGGGAAATAAATGATAGCCTGAGAAGGAAGAATCTATGTATAATTGGGGTTCCAGAAAATGCTGGGAGGGATGGAGGGCCAGAAATCATATTTGAACAAATCATAGCTGAGAAATTCCCTAATTAGGGGAGAGAAACAGGAATTCAGATTCCTGTTCCCAAAAAAATCAATAAAACCTGTTCAACGCCTCAACATTTAATAGGGGAAACCTTCAAATTCCAAAGATAAAGAGAGAAAACTTAAAGCAGCAAGACACAAGAGATTCTTAACTTGTATCGGGAGAAATGTTAGATTCACAGTAGACCTCTCCACAGAGACCTGGCAGGCCAGATAGGGCTGGCAAGATATACTTGGGGTCCTAAATGAGAAGAACATGCAGCCAAGAATACTTTAATCCAGCAAGGCTGTCATTCAGAATAGAAGGAAAGATAAAGAGCTTCCAAGATAGGTGGAAACTGAAAGAATATGTGACCACCAAACCAGCTCTGCAAGAAATATTAAGGGGGACCCTATTAAAGAAAGAGGAAGCCCAAAGAAATAATCCACAAAACAGAGACTGAGTATGTATTATGAAGACACTAAATTTATATCTTTCAATAGTTATTTTGAACATGAATGGGCTAAATGATCCCATCAAAAGATTCAGGGTTTCAGACTGGTTAAAATAGCAAAACCCATCTACTTGCTGTTTACAAGAGACTCATTTTAGACCTAAGGACACCTCCAGCCTGCAAATGAAAAGATGGAGACCATTTACCATTCAAATGGCTCTCAGAAGAAGGCTGAGGTAGCAATCTGCATATTAGATAAATTAAAGTTTATCCCAAAGACTGTAGTAAGAATATCATACTTAAAGGATCTATCCAACAAGAAGACCTAACAATCATGAATATTTATGCCCCTAATGTGGAAGCTGCCAAGTATATCAATCAATTAATAACCAAAGTAAAGACATACTTAGATAATAATACACTAATAATAGGAGACTTCAACACAGCAGTTTCTGCAAATGACAGATGTTATAAGCACAACATCTCCAAAGAAACAAGTGCCTTAAATGATACACTGGATCAGATGGATTTCACAGATATATACAGAACGTTCCATCCGAACGCAACTGAATACACATTCTTCTCAAGTGCACATGGAACTTTCTCCATAATAGACTGCATACTGGGTCACAAATCAGGTCTCAAAATACCAAAAGACTGGGATTGTCCCCTGCATATTTTTAGACCACAATGCTTTGAAACTAGAACTCAAAAAAACAAGAATAATTTTGAAAGAAACTCAAACACGTGGAGATTAAAGAGCATCCTGCTCAAAGGTAAATGGGTCAACCAGGAAATTAGAGAAGAATTAAAAAGATTCATGGAAACTAATGAGAATGAAGATACAACCATTCAAATTTTTTGGCATACAGCAAAAGCAGTTCTAAGAGGGAAATACATTGCAATGTAAACATCTCTCAAAAAATTGGAAAAACCCTCAAATACACAAGCTAACCTTATACCTAAACGAACTGGAGAAAGAAAAGCAAGTAAAACCTACACCAAGCAGAAGAGAGTTAATAAAGATTCGAGCAGAATTCAATTAAATAGAGACCAGAAGAACTGTGGAACAGAGTAGCAATACCAGGAATTGGTTCTTTGAAAGAATTAACAAGATAGATAAACCATCAGGCAGTCTTATTAAAAAAAAAAAAAAAAAGACTCAAATTAATAAAATCATGGATGAAAGAGGAGATATCACAACCAATACCAAGGAAATACAAATGACTTTAAAAGTGTATTAAAACAGCTATACTCCAATAAATTAGGCAATCGAGAAGAAACGAATACATTTCTGGAAAATGAAAAATTATCAAAACTGGAACATGAAGAAATAGAAAACCTGAATAGGCCAATAACCAGAGAGGAAACTGAAGCAGTCATCAAAAACCTCCCAAGACACAAAAGTCCAAGGCCAGATGGTTTCCCAGGGGAATTCTATCAAATGTTTAAAGAAGAAATAATATCTATTCTACTAGGCTGTTCTGAAGATAGAAAGGGATGGAATACTTTCAAACTTGTTTTATGGGGCCAGCATCACCTTAATCCCAAAACCAGACAAAGACTCCACTGAAAAGGAGAATTATAGACCAATATCCCTGATGAACACAGGTGCAAAAATTCTCAACAAGATACAGGCCAATAGAATCCAACAGCTCATTAAGAAGATTATTCACTATGACCAAGTGGGATTTATCCCTGGGATGCAAGGTTGTTTCAACACTCATAAAACAATCAGCGTGACAGATCACATCAACAAGATAAAAAAGCAAGAACCATATGATCCTCTCAATAGATGCAGAGAAAGCATTTGACAAAACACAGCATCCGTTCCTGATCAAAACTCTTTAGAGTGTAGGAATAGATGGAACATTCCTCAGCATCTTAAAAGCCATCTATGAAAAGCCCACAGCGAATATCATTATCAATGGGGAAAAACTGAGGGCCTTTCCCCTAAAATCAGGAACATGACAGAGATGTCCATTCTCACCACTGCTATTCAATATAGAACTAGAAGTCCTAGCCTCAGCAATCAGACAACAAAAAGACATTAAAGGCATTCAAATTGGCAAAGAAGAAGTCAAAATCTCCCTCTTTGCTGATGACATGATACTGTACATAGAAAACCCAAAAGACCCCACCCCAAGATTGCTAGAACTCATAGAGCAATTTGGAAATGTGGCAGGATACAAAATCAATGCCCAGAAATCAGTGGCATTTCTATACACTAACAATGAGACTGAAGAAAGAGAAATTAAGGAGTCAATCCCACTTACAATTGCACCCAAAAGCACAAGATACCTAGGAATAAACCTCACCAAAGAGGTAAAGGATCTATACCCTAAAAACTACAGAACACTTCTGAAAGAAATTGAGGGAGACACAAAGAGATGGAAAAATATCCCATGCTCATGGATGGAAGAATTAATATTGTGAAAATGTCAATGTTACCCAGGGCAATTTACACTTTCAATGAGATCCTTATAAAATACCATGGACTTTCTTCACAGAGTTGGAACAAATAATCTTATGATTTGTGTGGAATCAGAAAAGATCCCGAAAAGCCTGGGGAATATTGAAAAAGACCAGAACTGGGGGTATCACAATGATGGATTTCACTTTGTACTACAAAGCTATGATCATCAAGACAGTGTGGTACTGGCAGAAAAACACACACGTAGATCAATGGAACAGAATAGAGAACCCAGAAATGGGCCCTCAACTCTATGGTCAACTAATATTCGACAAAGCAGGAAAGACTATCCACTGGAAAAAAGGACAGTATCTTCAATAAATGGTGCTGGGAAAATTGGACAGCCACATTCAGAAGAATGGCACTGGACCATTCTCTTACACCATACATAATGATAAACTCAATATGGATGAAAGATCTTACTGTGGGAAAAGAATCCATCTAAATCTTAGATAACACAATCAACACCCTTTTTGAACTTGGCCACAGCACCTTCTTACAAGATACATATATGAAGGCAAGGGAAACAAAAGCAAAAATGAATTATTGGGACTTACAGAATGGGAGAAGATATTTGCAAATGACATATCAGATAAAGGGCTAGTATCCAATATGTATAAAGAACTTATTAAACTCAACAGCAAAGAAACAATCCAATCATGAAATGGGAAAAATATATGAATAGAAATTTCACAGAGGAATACATACACATGGCCAGCAATCACATGATAAAATGATCCACATAACTTGCCATTAGGGAAATACAAATCAAAATCACGATGAGATACCACCTCACACCAGTGAGGATGGAGAAAATTAACAAGACAGGAAACAACAAATGTTGGAGAGAATGTGGAGAAAGGGGAACCCTCTTGCACTGTTGGTGGTAATGTGAACTGGTACAGCCACTCTGGAAACTGTGTGGAGGTTCCTCAAGAAGTTAAAAATAGAGCTACCCTATGACCCAGCGATTGCACTACTGGGGATTTATCCAAAAGATACAGAAAATCTGAGACACCTGCATCACAATGTTTATAGCAGCAATGTCCACAATATCCATACTGTGGAAGAAGCCTCAGTGTCCATTGACAGATGAATGGATAAAGAAAATGTTTTATATATATACAATGAAATACTACTCAGCCATTAGAAAGGATGAATACCCACCATTTGCTTCACTGTGGTTGGAACTGGAGAGTATTATGCTGAGTAAAGTAAGTCATTCAGAGAAGGACAATCATTATATGGTTTCACTCATATGGGGAATATAAGAAATAGTGAAAGGGAATAAAGGGGAAAGGAGTAAAAATGAGTGGGAAAAATCAGAGAGGGTGACAAAATATATGAGAGACTGCAACTCTGAGAAATGAACAAGGGGTAATGGAAGGGGAGGTGGACAGGGGGATGGGGTGACTGGGTGACAGGCACTGAGGGAGGCATATGATGGGATGAGCACTGGGTGTTACACTATGCGTTGGGAAATTGAATTCCAATAAAAATATACCAAAAAAAAAAAAAAAAGAAAATTAAAAGATCACTCACAGAATGGTTGAAAATATTTGCAATTACTTACTGACAATGGTATTGTATGGACAGTATAAAGAACTCTTAGCCCTCAAAAATAAAAAGGCAAGTAATGCAATTGAAAATGGGGAAAACATTTGAATAGACATTTCTCCAAAGAAAATATGCAAATGGCCAATAAGCAGATGAAAAGATGCTCAACATAAGTAGTCATTAGGGAAATGATAAACAAAACCACAATGTGATACCACTTCACATCTACAAGAATGGCAAAAATAAAAGATACGCAATAACAAGTGTTGGTGAGAATGTGGAGAACGAGAACACTCAAAATTAATAGTGGGAATGTGAAAATGTGAAGCACAGTTGACCCTTGGACAATGCAGAGGTTAAGGACACTGACCTCCTTTACAGATTCCTGCATAATTAAAAATCTGCGCATAAATTATGAGTCTCCCAAAACTTAACTACAATGCCTACTGTTGATTGGAAACTGTATTATTCACATAGTCAATTAATATGTATTTTTATGTTATATGTATTATATACTGTTTACTTAAGTTAAAATAAACTGGAGAAAAGAAAATATTATTAAGAAAATCAGAAGGAAGAGCCAATATATTTAGAGTGCTGTATTTATCAAAAACAATTGTGTATATATGGACTCACACAGGTCAAGTATCTATTATTCAGGAGTTGACTACACTTGAAAATAATTTGCAAATAGCTTTAAAAGTTAAACAGAGCTACAATATGACCAATTCTAATGTTAGGTAAAAATCCAAGAGACTTGACAATATATGTCCACACAAAACCTTGTACCAAATGTCCAAAGAAGCATCATTTGTAAGAGCCAAAAAGCAGAAACTATGCACATGTCTGTCAACTTATGAATGAATGAGCAAAAGTAACATTCATACAATGGAATATCATTTGGCCATGAAAAGGAATAAGTGAAGAAATTCACAAATGACTGAATATTATATGCTCCCATTTATAGAAAATGTCCAGAGTTGGCAAATCTATGTTGACAGGAAGTAAATTAGTGGTTTCCAGGAGCTGGCAGGGAGAGAAGAATGAGAGACTACTAACAGGTACACAGTTTCTTTTGGGCTGATGGAAATGTTGTAAAGTTAGATAATAATGATGGTGATATAATTCTACAAAACACTAAAGACTACTAAATTGAACTCTTTAAAATGGTGACTTTTATGGTATGTGAACGGTATCTTGATAAATCTGCTATTATAAAAGAAAATATAACCTGGAAGAAGAAACCTATAAGAACATCTTTGTACTTTAAAAGATTGAAATTGGTGGTGAGGTTCAGAGCCAGTCTTAGTTTATGCCCTCTGGAAAGCAAGAAATTGAATCTATACTTCAGGATGGGATGCAGAAAAATGTATACATGTGTGCTTTATAGAATATGTGAAGATATAATACAGGGACAACAAAGATTTGATTCTTCTAGAAAAATCATAAAAGTGTCTTTCAAAATTTTTCACCTGGCCCATACTCTCACCTGTTGCCCCTGGGGATGTTATACTTCCTGGCTATGTGGGACGAAGGAGGCAACCATGGAGAAAGTAGAGGCATGTGTGGTCACATTGTGACTGTGGTGGGTCCCTTGCACCATAAAAATAATTAACATTTTCATTTCATGACTGCACTTGTATGAAGACAAATATATTACTGTTATATATTAAAACATTTAAAATACTTTTATGGACTCCTAAAAGGTTTGGACCTTGGCACTAAGTCTAAAGGATAAGTCAGTCCTGAAGACATGAGATCCATGCATGGAGTGGTAGTCTTAGCACAAGGTGAATCTGAGTGCACAGAACTATGGGATGAAGATATGTGACATCCAGGCATTAGAGCCATCTGCTATCACCAGTCATATGAATATATATTTTTAAGGCAAATATCTTATCTTCTTATAACATCTTTCATAGACAATCATTTCTAAAATATTTGCCTTACTACTCTAAATCACCAACTATATTTCATAACTGGGACAATATATAATAGGATAAGGTTATATTACAAGACAAAGTGATGCCTGATATTATTTTGTGACATTGTTTATCTACTAGTCCTTGAAGATTGCATAGAAAGTAATTTTTTTCTATCTAACAACATGAATCAATGCAATAAAAGAGACCACTGTAATAAGGCTGATGTCAGAGGATAAGATAACATCCACCTTGTAAGCTCCTTCCATGTTATATTAAGAGAAATTCACAATGTACATAGTGGTCATAGTTTGACCCAAGGTGTGATCGAATCTGTGAAATAGTAAAGTGCTTTGTAATAGAGTTTTACTGTAATTGCTTTGTCAGGTTATCAATCTTACAGTTCCATTCCAAAGAGAAAAAAATCGTCCTGCTACTTACAGGTACAGAGAATGGTGGAAGACCAAGTTTATGCAGGTAAGAGGGCACTGGCCTAAGAGAAGCTGGAACACTGAATGAAGAAAGAATCCTTCTGATTGCAGGCCAGCGCAGGCCTAGCTAGGAATCAGAATAAGAAATAATAATCAGGTAAATGATGTTGATGGAGTAGGGAAAGGGATTAAAAGGAGAAAAGTAACTTCACGAAAAGTTCATCTTGTACTGGAAGCTATGAACTGAAGAGAAATGAACTTAAGATGCTTTTGTTAAATTCTCCACCAGTTGCTCTAAAATTATGAGAAGCCTCTGAGAGTAAGAGAGGCAGCCTCCAGAAAGTATTTATAGATTTATAAAGAGAATAAGGTTAAGTTTCCTTGGAGACATAGTTCTTTCAGGCTGGATCTAACTTAGTCTGAAGTAACTTGAATACTAGGAAAATTTAACTGAATGTTGTCTGCTTCTTTTTCCTAAATAAACCAAAACTTTAGAGATTCACAAATTTTAGATGAGAAAGGGATTTTTGAGAATAAGCCCTGTCTCCCTACTTTAGACATTATTTCCACTGAGATATATTGTATGAAGATAATTATATGATGAATATAATTTACACTGTAAGATAAATAGTTAAAATATAAATAAACCTACCTCAGAAATAAAAGGTAGATTTCTTTAAAATTTTGTAGTCATTCATATTTAGAATCATTAAGATTGCTGTACAGGAGGTCCTTACTTGTTCCCTTATTATAAAAAGTGAAGAGAGTCACAACTTCTTAAGACTAATGTAGAAAAGTATTGTTACAAAATTAACATTTCACACTGTATGTTAAAACCTTTTATTGTCTTTCACCTTTTGAAATGTATTTTTAAGTAATATACTACTATGTAAAGTAGTTGGAGTAGTTTTGTTAAATTTGATTTAAAAATTAAATATTCAAGTATATATACTAGGAATCTGATTCTAACAAGCTTCCCAGTCTTCTTAATCAAAGAAAAGGAAGAAAAAGACTATATACATATATGTATATAATTATGGTTTATGTGTACTTGTATTCAGCAATGTACTAAATTCTCTAAATCATCTCAATGTATCTCTCAGACAAGGAGCATAGAAAACTACATTTTTCAGACCAACTCCTTACTTGAGTTCTAGTTCACATTCTGCCAAAGAAAGTCACTTTCACAAAATTTTAGAGACAGATAAGAACAAAAATTTATTTTTGTCCCACTAACAACAGTGGGCAGGGATATTGACTTTGGCTGAGAGCAAGGTTATGCTATGTCTTCTAGATATTCCCCTATGAATTGATTAATTAGGTACTGCAGGTAGCTGAATTTAGCAGTACTGGATTTCTATAATTTCTGCAACTTAAAAATTTCCTGAGATCATCATGCACTTTCTGACATTTGTTCCCCCACCCTTCCAAGGGTATTGAAAGCACCTAATTAAAGTTCTTGCCTGAAATATTTTCCTGGCAAGACTTTGACACCCATATAGCTTGTGAGTAAAATGAAGGTCAACTACATACCTAAATCCTGGTGACTTTTAACTTATACATATGTGTATATAAGACTACATCTCCATTTCAAGTCTGTGCCATTATTTATGGGTCTTCTTCTGGAACTTAATATACCATATATCCAAGAATATCGTCCCAGTCCCTGCTGATCACAAACTTTATTTCCAGGCACAGAGGCTATTATTTCCACTGTGTCAGAGAATTTTCTCTAAATCCAGGGCAAGGGTGGGAATATCTGTATACCTGGCCTTCTGAGTTAGGATATGGAAGACATATTACCTGGCCACAATATTATAAATGATAAGGGAAAATATTTAACTGGGACTCTTAAAACTTCTGTCATACTAAGGCTTCTGAGTGTTATAGGAGCACATAAACATGGTTTTCATGTAGTCAACACAGGAGCCTGATATCTAATAAACCAATGGTTCTCTAAATTATTACTATGCATGAGATTTGTTCAAAATTTGTATTAAATTAAAGATGGAGGTGAGGGGCGAGACGGCGGAAGAGTAGGGTCCCCAAATCACCTGTCCCCACCAAATTACCTAGATAACCTTCAAATCATCCTGAAAATCTACGAATTCGGCCTGAGATTTAAAGAGAGACCAGCTGGAACGCTACAGTGAGAAGAGTTCCCGCTTCTATCCAGGTAGGAAGACGGGGAAAAAGAAATAAAGACACAAAAGGCCTCCAAGGGGGAGGGGCCCCGCGAGGAGCCGGGCTGAGGCCGGGGCGAGTGTCCCCAGGACAGGAGAGCCCCGTCCCGGAGGAGCAGGAGCTGCACCGACCTTCCCAGGCGGAAAGGGGCCCGCAGGGAGTTAGAGCAGGACCCAGGAGGGCGGGGATGCCCTCGGGCTCCCGGGGACACTAACAGGCACCTGCGCCCCGGGAGAGTGCCCCGAGCTCCCTAAGGGCTGCAGCGCTCGGCGGGACCCGGAGCAGCTCGGAGGGGCTCGGGCGGCGGCTCCGCGGAGGGGGCTGCGGGGCGGGAGCGAATCCAACAGCGCAGGCCCCGGAGCACAGGGCACCGGGACACAGCCCAGGATCGGCCTCCCCCGGGACAGGCAGAGGCCGGGAGGGCCCAGGACAGCAAGGACGCTCCTGCCCGGAGCTGAGCAGATCAGTGGCCCTGCCCAGGAGCCTCCAGGCCCTGCAGACGGAGAGCCCCGGAGCTACTGCGGGAGCTGACTCCAGGGTCCCAGAGCTGCCCCCGCCACTGTGGCTTCCTCCCGGGGCCTCACGGGGTGAACAACCCCCACTGAGCCCTGCACCAGGCAGGGGCAGAGCAGCTCCCCCAAGTGCTGACACCTGAGAATCAGCACAGCAGGCCCCTCCCCCAGAAGACCAGCGAGACGGACCAGTTCCAGGGGAAGTCAAGGGACTTAAAGTATACAGAATCAGAAGGTACTCCCCAGTGATTTTTCTTTTCTTTTCTTTCTTTCTTTCTTTCTTTCTTTCTTTTTTTTTTTTTTTTTTTTTTTTGGCCTTTTGATTTCTGATTGCTTCCCCCACCCTTTTTCTCCTTTCTTTCTTTTTCTTCTCTTCTTCCTTTTTTCTTTTTTCTTTTTCTCTTTTCTTTCCTTCTTTCTCTCCTCTCTTTTTCTCCTTTTCCCAATACAACTTGTTTTTGGCCACTCTGCACTGAGCAACATGACTAGAAGGAAAACCTCACCCAAAAGAAAGAATCAGAAACAGTCCTCTCTCCCACAGAGTTACAAAATTTGAATTACAATTCAATGTCAGAGAGCCAATTCAGAAGCACTATTATAAAGCTACTGGTAAGTAATACTCGGGATCCCTGGGTGCCGCAGTGGTTTGGCGCCTGCCTTTGGCCCAGGGTGCAATCCTGGAGACCCGGGATCAAATCCCACGTCTGGCTCCCAGTGCATGGAGCCTGCTTCTCCCTCTGCCTGTGTCTCTGCCTCTCTCTCTCTCTGTGTGTGACTATCATAAATAAAAATAAATAAATAAATAAAGCTACTGGTGGCTCTAGAAAAAAGCAAAAGGACTCAAGAGACTTCATGACTGCAGTATTTAGATCCAATCAGGTAGAAAATAAAAATCAATTGAATGAGATGCAATCCAAACTAGAAGTCCTGATGACGAGGGTTTATGAGGTGGAAGAAGGAGTGAGTGACATAGAAGACAAGTTGATGGCAAAGAGGGAAACTGAAGAAAAAAGAGACAAACAATTAAAAGACCATGAGGATAGATTAAGGGAAATAAACAACAGCCTAAGGAAGAAAAACCTACATCTAATTGGGGTTCCCAAGGGCGCCGAAAGGAACAGAGGGCCAGAATATGTATTTGAACAAATCATAGCTGAAAACTTTCCTAGTCTGGGAAGGGAAACAGGCATTCAGATCCAGGAAATAGAGAGATTCCGCCCTAAAATCAATAAAAAACGTTCAACACCTCGAGATCTAACAGTTAATCTTGCAAATTCCAAAGATAAAGAGAAGATCCTTAAAGCAGCAAGAGACAAGAAATCCCTGACTTTTATGGGGAGGAGTATTAGGGTAACAGCAGACCTCTCCACAGAGACCTGGTAGGCCAGAAAGGACTGGCAGGATATATTCAGGTACCTAAATGAGAAGAACATGCAACCAAGAATACTTTATCCAGCAAGGCTCTCATTCAAAATGGAAGGAGAGATAAAGAGCTTCCAACACAGGCAGGAACTGAAAGAATATGTGACCTCCAAACCAGCTCTGCAAGAAATTTTAAGGGGGACTCTTAAAATTCCCCTTTAAGAAGAAGTTCAGTGGAACAATCCACAAAAACAAGGACTGAATAGATATCATGATGACACTAAACTCATATCTGTCAATAGTAACTCTGAACGTGAACGGGCTTATGGACCCCATCAAAAGGCGCAGGGTTTCAGACTGGATAAAAAAGCAGGACCCATCTATTTGCTGTCTACAAGAGACTCATTTTAGACAGAAGGACACCTACAGCCTGAAAATAAAAGGTTGGAGAACCATTTACCTTTCAAATGGTCCTCAAAAGAAAGCAGGGGTAGCCATCCTTATATCAGATAAACTAAAATTTACCCCGAAGACTGTAGTGAGAGATGAAGAGGGACACTATATCATACTTAAAGGATCTACCCAACAAGAAGACTCAACAATCATCAATATATATGCCCCAAATGTGGGAGCTGCCAAGTATATCAATCAATTAATAACCAAAGTGAAGAAGTACTTAGATAATAATACACTCATACTTGGTGACTTCAATCTAGCTCTTTCTATACTCAATAGGTCTTCTAAGCACAACATCTCCAAAGAAACGAGAGCTTTAAATGATACACTGGACCAGATGGATTTCACAGATATCTACAGAACTTTACATCCAAATTCAACTGAATACACATTCTTCTCAAGTGCACATGGCACTTTCTCCAGAATAGACCACATACTGGGTCACAAATCGGGTCTGATGCAATACCAAAAGATCGGGATAGTCCCCTGTATATTCTCAGACCACAATGCCTTGAAATTAGAACTTAATCACAACAAGAAGTTTGGAAGGACCACAAACACGTGGAGGTTAAGGACCATCCTGCTAAAAGATGAAAACGTCAACCAGGAAATTAAGGAAGAATTAAAAAGATTCATGGAAACTAATGAGAATGAAGATACAGCACTTCAAAATCCTTGGGATGCAGCAAAAGCGGTCCTAAGGGGGAAATACATCGCAATACAAGCATCCATTCAAAAACTGGAAAGAACTCAAATACAAAAGCTAACCTTACACATAACGAGCTAGGGAAAAAACAGTAAATAGATCCTACACCCAGCAGAAGAAGAGAGTTAATAAATATTCGAGCAGAACTCAACAAAATCGAGACCAGAAGAACTGTGGAAAGATCAACAGAACCAGGAGTTGGTTCTTTGAAAGAATTAATAAGATAGGTAAACCATCAGCCAGCTTTATTAAAAAGAAGAGAGAGACGACTCAAATTAATAAAATCATGAATGAGAAAGGAGAAATCACTACCAACACCAAGGAAATACAAACGATTTTAAAAACATATTATGAACACCTATACGCCAATAAATTAGGCAATCTAGAAGAAATGGATGCATTCCTGGAAAGCCACAAACTACCAAATCTGGAACAGGAAAAAATAGATAACCTGAACAGGCCAATAACCAGGGAGGAAATTGAAGCAGTCATCAAAAACCTCCCGAGACACAAGAGTCTCGGCCAGATGGCTTCCCAGGGGAATTCTATCAAACGTTTAAAGAAGAAACCATACCTATTCTACTAAAGCTGTTTGGAAAGTTAGAAAGAGATGGAGTACTGCCAAATTCATTCTATGAGGCCAGCATCACCTTCGTTCCAAAACCAGACAAAGACCCCACCAAAAAGAAGAATTATAGACCAATATCCCTGATGAACATGGATGCAAAAATTCTCAACAAGATACTAGCCAATAGGATCCAACAGTACATTAAGAAAATTATTCACCATGACCAAGTAGGATTTATTCCCGGGACACAAGGCTGGTTCAACACTCGTAAAACAATCAATGTGATTTATCATATCAGCAAGAGAGAAACCAAGAACCATATGATCCTCTCATTAGATGCAGAGAAAGCATTTGACAAAATACAGCATCCATTCCTGATCAAAACTCTTGAGAGTGTAGGGATAGAGGCATCATTCCTCGACATCTTAAAAGACATCTACGAAAGACCCACAGCAAATATCATTCTCAATGGAGAAGCACTGGGAGCCTTTCCCCTAAGATCAGGAACAAGACAGGGATGTCCACTCTCACCACTGCTATTCAACATAGTACTGGAAGTCCTCGCCTCAGCAATCAGACAACAAACATACATTGCAGCTTTCAAATTGGCAAAGAAGAAGTCAAACTCTCCCTCTCGCTGATGACATGATACTCTACATTGAAAACCCAAAAGCCTCCACCCCAAGATTTCTAGAACTCATACAGCAATTTGGTAGCATGGAAGGATACAAAATCAATGCCCAGAAGTCAGTGGCATTTCTATACCCTAACAATGAGACTGAAGAAAGAGAAATTAAGGAGTGAATCCCATTTACAATTGCACCCAAAAGCATAAGATACCTAGGAATAAACCTAACCAAAGAGGTAAAGGATCTATACCCTAAAAACTATAGAACACTCCTGAAAGTAATTGAGGAAGACACAAAGAGATGGAAAAAATTCTATGCTCATGGATTGGCAGAATTAATATTGTGAAAATGTCAATGTTACCCAGGGCAATTTACACGTTTAATGCAATCCCTATCAAAATACCATGGACTTTCTTCAGAGAGTTAGAACAAATTATTTTAAGATTTGTGTGGAATCAGAAAAGACCCCGAATAGCCAGGGGAATTTTAAAAAAGAAAACCATAGCTGGGGGCATCACAATGCCAGATTTCAGGTTGTACTACAAAGCTGTGGTCATCAAGACAGTGTGGTACTGGCACAGAAACAGGCACATAGATCAAGGAACAGAATAGAGAACCCAGAAGTGGACCCTGAACTTTATGGTCAACTAATATTCGATAAAGGAGGAAAGACTATCCATTGGAAGAAAGACAGTCTCTTCAATAAATGGTGCTGGGAAAATTGGACATCCACATGCAGAAGAATGAAACTAGACCACTCTCTTGCACCATACACAAAGATAAACTCAAAATGGACGAAAGATCTAAATGTGAGACAAGAGTCCATCACAATCGTAGAGGAGAACACAGGCAACACCCTTTTTGAACTCGGCCACAGTAACTTCTTGCAAGATACATCCACGGAGGCAAAAGAAACAAAAGCAAAAATGAACTATTGGGACTTCATCAAGATAAGAAGCTTTTGCACGCCAAAGGATACAGTCAACAAAACTAAAAGACAACCTACAGAATGGGAGAAGATATTTGCAAATGACGTATCAGATAAAGGGCTAGTTTCCAAGATCTATAAAGAACTCTTTAAACTCAACAGCAAAGAAACAAATAATCCAATCATGCAATGGGCAAAAGACATGAACAGAAATCTCACAGAGGAAGACATAGACATGGCCAACATGCACATGAGAAAATGCTCTGCATCACTTGCCCTCAGGGAAATACAAATCAAAACCACATTGAGATACCACCTCACACCAGTGAGAATGGGGAAAATTAACAAGGCAGGAAAACACAAATGTTGGAGAGGATGCGGAGAAAAGGGAACCCTCTTACACTGTTGGTGGGAATGTGAACTGGTGCAGCCACTCTGGAAAACTGTGTGGAGGTTCCTCAAAGAGTTAAAAATAGACCTGCCCTATGACCCAGCAATTGCACTGTTGGGGATATACCCCAAAGATTCAGATGCAACAAAACACCGGGACACCTGCACCCCGATGTTTCTATCAGCAATGTCCACAATAGCCAAACTGTGGAAGGAGCCTCAGTGTACATCAAAAGATGAATGGATAAAGAAGATGTGGTCTATGTATACAACGGAATATTACTCAGCCGTTAGAAACGACAAATACCCACCATTTGCTTCAACGTGGATGGTACTGGAGCGTATTATGCTGAGTGAAGTAAGTCAATCGGAGAAGGACACACATTGTATGTTCTCATTCATTTGGGGAATATAAATAATAGTGAAAGGGAATATAAGGGAAGGGAGAAGAAATGAGTGGGAAATATCAGAAAGGGAGACAGAACATGAAGACTCCTAACTCTGGGAAACGAACTAGGGGTGGTGGAAGGGGAGGAGGGCGTGGGCTGGGGGTGAATCGGTGATGGGCACTGAGGGGGGCACTTGACGGGATGAGCACTGGGTATTATTCTGTATGTTGGTAAATTGCACACCAATAAAAAATAAATTTATTATTTAAAAAAATAAATTAAAGATGGAGTGACATCAGCAAGATGGCAAAACAGACCTCTCCTGACTTCAGGTTCCTACGCTGATAAAGCAACTAACAACTAATTATCTATAGACAGGAAACCTCTGTAAAGATCCCAGAACCTGGAAGTAATGCTAAAGTACCCTATTGAACCACGGACGTTGTGGGGGGAAAACTCATAGGAAGGGTAAAAGGGGCAGTTTTCCTTGGACTGCATCACCCCTAAGGGTGCCATGCTGTACTGGGGATGTATAGTTTCTCCATTGGGAAAAGAGGAGCCCAAAGTGGATATACAGCTTCCTCAGCATTATAGGATGGTTTCAGGCAGCCTACTTTGGTATTGCTTCATGGGAATCACTGGGAGAATCAGCCAGAGACAGTGAAGGGAGGCAGGGCTTATAGCAAAGAGTTTGCAAATCTTGGCAAACTGAATTCCAGCTGGTAATAATGTCCAAGGAGAGACCCAACTCATGGCTGTCTTCATCTACAGAGTGGAGCTGATGGCCTCACCTGGCCAGTAAGTTTGGTCAGCAGTTCTTAGTTCTGCTCAGTTTTGGGAGGCCATCCCAGCCATGGAGCCCATTCTAGAGCCTTGCCGGACAGAGAAGCAAGTCACTAGCTTAATTCAACCAGGAAGTATGGCCAGAGTTATTAGGCAGCTTTGGAGCACATCCTACAGCCCACCAGGGCAGAGAAGCAAGTCAGCAGTCCCTCCTGAGTGCTTAAAAACACTAGAACATGAGACTGCTTCCTCAAAGCGCAAATATCAATGCAAGGAAATGAAATAATCATCTCGAATAGAATCTACACCTCCATGTTCACTGCAGCAGTATTCCTAATAGTGAAGATGTGGAAATAACCTAATGGATGTAGAAATGAATCCATGAATGAATGGATAAAAAAAATGTGTGTGTGTGTGTGTATATATACATACACACATGCACCCCACCTACAATGAAATATTTCTCATCCATATAAAAGGACGAATCCTGCCTTTTGAGAAAACATGATGGACCCTGAGGCCATCAAGCTAAGTGGAATAAATCAAAGAGAGAAATACAATTATTTATATCATTTACATATGGAACCTAAAATTCATAAAAAGAAGACAATTGATCAGAGTTTGCCAGGAGCTGGGAGATGGGGAAAATAGTGAAATGATGTCAAAAAATATATACTTCCAGTTGTAAGATGTATAAGTTCTGGAATTATAATATATAATATAGTGACTATAGATAACAGTACTGTATTGTATGCTTGAAAGTTGCTAAGAGCATAGCGGCCAATGTCAGGCCACCCCAAAATATGCCACTTCGGCATACTGATTATTTTAAATGAAAGTTTCTTAAGAAATAGCCAGTGTAAGGACAGCCAGATCCTCATCTGTCTTCTGAAAGCAGGAAACAAATCTCCCACATAAAAAAATATCCTCCCAGGGCACCTGGGTGGCTCAGTTGGTTAAGGTGTCAACTCCAGATTTTAGGTCAGGTCGTGATCCCAGGGTCAAGACCCTGTTGGTCTCCAAGTTGAGCAAGGAATCAGCTTTAGGATTCTCTCTTGTGCTGCCCCTCTCCCAACTTATACTTACTTGCTCTCACTCTAAAATTAATAAACGAATAAATCTTTTAAAAAATATATCCTCTCTACACTATGAGGAGAAAATACATCCTTATCACCAATGACAGGAACTATAAAGCCAAGAAATGTATGGAAACAAACTTTGATACTTCTTTTCTAATCTATTACCTCAACCTAAATTCTGCTTAGAATTTCGTACTAATTAAAACTCTCAAACACCTGTTTTCTTTATCCTGTCAATTCTGCACGAATTCATTGTCTCGATCTAAAACGTATAAAAACTATTTGCATTGGTCTTTACTTTAGGTCTCACTTTCACTATTGAATCTCCATGTGCATTTAATAAAACTTTGGGTTTTTTTTCTCCTGCTAATATGTTCATTTAAATTTAATTCTTAATACAGCTGGAAGATCTTGAAGGGTAGAAGAAGAATTTTTCTTTCCCTGCAAGAGTAAATCTTAAATTTTCTCACCACAATAAGAAAAAACAAATGGATAACCATGTAAGGTGAAGGTATAAACTTATTGTGGTAATCATTTTACAATATGTATGCCATCATATTGTACCACTTAGAGTTATACAATGTTATATGTCAGTGATATCTCAATATACCTAAAAAAACAAAGCAGAGAAGAAAAAATGTCTTGTTCTCACCTGTCAAAGATTATCATGTTGGGTTCAGGAATACGTATTTTTTTTGTAAATAAATTTGATAGATAATTATGGTGAATATATATCAATAGACACTTAAAAAAATTGTCTTAAATCATTGATGGAAGAACAGAACTTTTCTTTAGAAAGTCTAAGGTTTTATGGTAAACTAAACAAAGATATTTGTTAAGAACATGTCAATAGGAAATGTCTGCCCTTCAGAGAGTTCAAATTTAATCTGGCAAGCAGAAAGATAGGATATTGTAGGTCTGGGATATTCCCATCTTCAAGGCAGTTTAGTTATCCTATATAAAGATCTACTTTGTGTTTAATTAACAAGTGGTGTATCTTGATGGTAATGGGCTTCAATAAATTATAGTTCCTATAACAGAACCGGCATTTAATCCTTGGCAGTCTAGATCCAAAGTTCATGCTCTAAATAAATATACTATTTTGACATGAATGGATTGAATAATCACAGAAAGCACCCAAACTAGATGATAAAAATTTCC
The DNA here is from genome assembly GCF_048418805.1 of Vulpes vulpes. NCBI lineage: Eukaryota > Metazoa > Chordata > Mammalia > Carnivora > Canidae > Vulpes > Vulpes vulpes. Next base: position 494,580 of record NW_027325679.1, on the reverse strand, counting down.
AATAAGAAAAAATCTGGACCCTAGGAAACAAACTGAGGGTTGTTGGAGGGAAGTTAGGTGGGGGAGGGAGGGTAATTTGGTGATGGACATTAAGGAGGGCTCCTGATGTAATGAATACTGGGTGTCATATGTAATTGAAGAATCACTAAATTCTACCCCTGAAACAAATAACACAGTATATATCAACTAAATTAAATTTAAGTAAAGAATTTTTAAAAGGAAGAAAATGAAATAAAAGAAAATACCATATGATTTCACTTATATGTGGAATCTAAAAAACAAAACAAATAAAACAGACTCACAGATACAAAGAACCAACTAGTAGCTGCCAGAGAGGAGTTGAGGAAATGCACAAGATAGGAAAAGGGGATTAAGAGTACAAACTACCGTCATAGGATGGATGTAATGTACAGCATAGAGAAGATATTCAATAATATTGTATAATTTTGTATAATGACAGCTAATAAATATATTAAGGTAATCATTTCATAATGTATAAAAAAACAATTTTCTATGTTGTACACCTAAAACTAATATATCATCTGTAAATCAGTTTTCAAAAAGAAGAAAGAATACAGAAACAAAAAAAAAAAAAGTTGTACATAGGTGGCAAGAATAATCTGGATTTACTTCTTACTTTAAAATAATTGGGGTATCTGGGCGGCTCCATGGTTGATCTGCCTTTGGCTCAGGTCATGATCCTGGGGTCCTAGGACGGAGTCCTGCATCAGGCTCCTCACAGGGAGCCTGCTTCTCTCTCTGCCTATGTCTCTGCCTCTCTCTGTGTGTCTCTCATGAATAAGTAAAATCTTTAAAAAATAAAAATAAATTTTAAAAACCTTATTTTCTTTTTTGAATACTAAATGTTATTTCTAAAGGCTTGTTTTCTTTGCTGCAGTAGAGATAAAATATCTTTGGATATTAAAGAAAAAAACAAGTTTTAGTGAAGGAAAAATGATGTGGCATTTTTCAACTCTAATTCAAATTTGTTAAAATGTTATCCACCATCAAGTAAAGATGAAATTTTCAAAGACTCTTATTATTCATTTGCTATGCTATTATTCTCTTTGGTAAGTAATTATGGATTGTATAAATGTATTCTAATACTAGTAATCAATTGCCAAAAATGAAGAACTAGCACAAAATAATTAAATGACTTGAACTGGATTAGAAGTCATCTCAGTACTACTAAAAAACCACTAGGAAACGTTTAATATTATGAGACCTGAAGCAAAGGAGAACAGAAGGATAATAAGTGTCTACAAAAATTGAGAATCAATGAATACAATGAAGTAGAGTTTTGGTTTGTTTGTTTTTCAGTAAGAGTGTGGTAATAAATAGAGCAATAACAAAAAAATAGTATTCAGAGAAATAACTGGCAAGAAAATTTTAGCCAGAGGGGTGCCCGTGTGGCTCAGTTGGTTAAGTGTCTGCCTTCAGCTCTGGTCATGATCCCAAGGGCATGGGATTGAGCCCTGCATCAGGCTCTCTGCTCAGCGGAAAGTGTGCTTCTCACTCTCACTCTCCCTCTATTCTCTCTCTCAAATAAATAAATAAAATCTTTTTAAAAAATTTGGCCAGAGAAGAACGCCTAAAGTAAATATTTTTAAAGACATATTACTATAAAGTCATCACTCTTTTTCAAATATAATATCCCTAACCATGACGCAAAATAGGATCTCTGTGTTGCAGGATCCTCATAATAAGTGACACAAATATAAATACTGAGGGGAAAAAATTCTCTATAAAATGCCACAATATTTTTTTCTTCATGAAAAAATTTCCCTTGTATTATTTAATTAAAATTTGTTTATCAATGACAGTGCACCTGGCTGTAGACAATCTATGCAAGGGTTTACATAAAATACATGATAGCCAGTCCCCATTTGTTTTGTTTTACAATTTACAATATGAAGAAAAATCAAACTTACAAACATCACAAATGTTTTAAGTGAGAGCACCAATGAGATGCACTCATAAAGGATTGCTGAAGAATGGTTACAACTGATAGGGCTAGAGATACCTTCTAAATTGCTTTTTCTAGCAGTAACATATGGTTTGAAAACTCAGCAAGCATCTTTAAGTATGTTGACTAGATGCCAAATTAAGAATGGAAAAAGAAAATACTCCCAATCTATATCTTGTATTTTTAATTTTCAATTCTTGCATTGCTTAAAATAAAACTTTTAATAAAAAACTAAATTAACTTAAAAAAATAGGAAGTATTGATCTCTTATTGACTGTCAGTAGTCTGGGCACCTATAGCAGAAGACTATAAGGTCTTTCTCAGGAGTGTCACATTCTGTTGCTAGATGGCAATAAGGATTAACATGACATGATTTAGTTGAAAATAAAGAGAGAGAGAGAGAGAGAAACCAAAAGAAAACGGAGCAAAAATCAGGTGCCAGAGGCAATTTCTGATGAACAAACAAGTTCAATTCAATCACCAGTGAAAAATCAATGAAGTGAAAATGGACTGCTAACTCACACTCTGGCCATTTTAAAATGTCCCCAACAACACTTGGAATCCCTATCCATTATATCTATCTCTCTAGGGAGATCTCTTCCTCCCCCACAGACTTGATGCTACAATACAGTATTTCAAACTATCTAAAGGCCTACAAAGTTTTATGGTTCATGTTCCTACATTAGACCTGTACATGTTCTACAAGACTTCTAAAATGCCCAGCCCTCCTCCCTTCTATCTAAAAGAAAAAGGAAGGGATGCCTGGGTGGCTCAGTGGTTTAGTCCCTGCCTTTGGCTCAGGGTGTGATCCTGGAATCCCGGGATTGAGTCCCACATCGTGCTCCCTACATGGAGTCTGCTTCTCTCTCTGCCTGTCTCTGCCTCTCTCTGTGTGTCTCTCATGAATAAATAAATAAAATCTTAAATATATATATATATTCATATATATTCATATTCATATATATATGAAAAAGGAAAAAATTCTCAAAGCCATTCCTAAATAACATCTGACTTCCTGGCATTTACTTGAGTACTCAATCCCAAAACATTCTCAAATTCACAAGAAAATTTTTACCTTTGAATTTAACCAGAGAACCATAACTGTTTTTTTATTACAGATCACTTCAAGGGGCTTGTAAAGCTTGGACTCCTTTTCAGAATAATGCTTTTAAATGAATAAACTACATAGAGTTAAATACAAACCAAATTATATTGAAATATAGTTTTAAAAATATTAAAAACAAAATTACATTGATTATTAATATCTAAAATAGTAAGTTCCACTGGTATGCCTAATAACTACAATAATTTTGGAATATAAAGGAATATAAGCTATATTTTGAACTATCTGCAGTAAGTGCTTTATGATATATAAAATGTCTGATTTCTACTAGTGACAAAGTCACATGCACAGCTGATAATACAGTGATGTATATTAATTTTTACCTCTTATAATTCATAATTCTCATACTTCTGTGTATGGACCCCTGAATTCTATCCACAGACCTGGGAGTCGATAGACCTCAGATTAAGAATCCCTCTTGTTGTAAGAGAGGCATAAATTGTCACCTTAAAGAGCTACTTTGCACATTCTTTCCTGGAAAGCTCACAATGATTTGAGCATTGTCTGATATTACTCTGCAGATTAATATCCAAATACTCCCATAAGGTACCTCTTCTCTGTAAACATTAGTGGCACATTCTATTTATAAGATCTTTGAAAAAATCTAGGAAGAAAGACTATCACTATTAGGTTCCTGGTCTCATTTTGTTGAGAATATGACCCTATATACATTGTTTGGTGTGCTTAAGGTGTTAATAGAAATAATGTGTTTGTTCATTTTTATTACCTACCTCATGAGCCACTACCCACATGTTTGGAGATTGATTGGCATCATATTATTAATAACAAGAAGGAGACTAGTGATTCTTATGCCGCATTGCTTATACCTATTACGTAATGTATTACTATAATTGATACTCTGGTAATTTGTGTCTCTCTGTGAATCCTAAAAGTGCCTTTTTGGAAAAGTTATCACCTAAAACATTTAAATCTGTGGACTAAAGATGCTATAAAATGCTATTCTTCTCACTGAAAGCAGACAACTGCCAAATATAATAATGATAGAAATAGCTACAAATGTAGCAAATCCATTCCTATGTATGCCCCTATTATTCATGTAGCAATTAATTTTTGCAAAGCACTAAATAGAAACATATTAATGGAAAATATCTATCTATATGAAGCAGCTAGGAATATATTAGAAGATGCTAGATGCATTAGAAACAATGTGTATCAAGAAAGGCATCCTTGCTCCCTCTTTAAAGGAGCTTCTTAGTCATTCACTAGATAACCTGTGAATGATCACTTGATTATGGAGAATAAAATGGATGAATGCTTTTATTGAATTGCAACCATGAGATTCCCATAACTAAGTTGTCCTCAGTTTTGGTCTTTTATTTACTTTAGGATTTCTCACTGAAGAATAAAAGATGTGATTGGAAGAAGTACTTGCCACTTATTCCTTCTCTGCTTCTGTCACAACTTTCTTTTAGGTGATAGAAATAAATAACTATATATTTTGCTATAGTTATTTTAAAATTTACTCTATTTTAAATTAAATACATACATGTCAGTCTTGAAATTCAAGTCATTTTATAATCTTTAAAAAACACAGGGGCACCTGACTGGCTCATCTGGTTAAGTGTCTGTCTTCAGCTCAGGCCATGATCCCAGAGTCCTGGGATCAAGGTCCCCATCAGCTGCCTGCTCAACAGGGAGCCTGCTTCTCCCTTTCCTTCTGCCTACCACTCCCCCTGCTTGTGCTTTCTCCTCTCTCTCTCTCTCTCAAATAAATAAATAAATAAATAAATAAATAAATAAATAAATAAATGAATAAGTCTTAAGGAGAAAAACAGTAGATACATGCCCCACTCCTCATTCACCTTAGTAAGTTATTAATATTAGAAAGACAATAATTTGCAATGTTTCAAAATGATTCTTCTTCTGATGTCTCTGCATTTGTAGCTAATATACATTTGTTACCACTTCCTGATGTTTGAGTTCTGAATATAACATTTCCACAATTGGAACATGAAAATTTAGATCTCTCATATACAATATTCTCTACTCATACTCACACCTTCCTTCTTCATTCTGTTCTAATATAGAAGCATCCAAATTTCAAGGATTGGTATTTAGGGCACACAATATTATAACTTGCCACCACTAAGGATTTAATATTCAACAAATAAATACCAATGACTATACAATTTTTAATTTTACTGAACAATTAAATTTTTTGGTTTATTTTCCACTTTTCCATTCATCACCCACAGAAATATAAACCTCCTCTCCATGTTGTAATTCACATATAATATGTATTTATATATAAATGTTTATTACATATAAGTATACATATAACTATATAAACATATTTATTAACTTTATTTATTGTTCTTTGTTTGTTTTGTCTTCTGAAAACACTCCCTCCCAGACTAATTTTCTTCTTATACCAGTTGCTGGTTGCTCTCCAGGTATGCTGCTTAGCTGTCATCCTGGGATTTCTCTTCATGTTTATCTAGAGCATCACTTTTACCTATAAGGTGTTTTCCATTTTCTGTCTTCTAAATTCTATATAACCTTTTTTCTTTTTTTTTTTTTATGATCTTCTTTCTTGATTTAGTCATCATTTTGTGGAGCTTATCCTCTAGTAGCTAGTGAATTGAGTGAGTTTTAAAATTACTTCATGGAGGAGGGGCAAGATGGCAGACGAGTAGGGTCCCCAAGTCACCTGTCCCCACCAAATTACCTAGATAACCTTCAAATCATCCTGAAAATCTACGAAATCGGCCTGAGATTTAAAGAGAGAACAGCTGGAATGCTACAGTGAGAAGAGTTCCCGCTTCTATCCAGGTAGGAAGACGGGGAAAAAGAAATAAAGAAACAAAAGGCCTCCAAGGGGGAGGGTCCCCGCGAGGAGCCGGGCTGAGGCTGGGGCGAGTGTCCCCAGGACAGGAGAGCCCCGTCCCGGAGGAGCAGGAGCTGCACCAACCTTCCCGGGCGGAAAGGGGCTCGCAGGGAGTTGGAGCAGGACCCAGGAGGGCGGGGATGCCCTCGGGCTCCCTGGGACACTAACAGGCACCTGCGCCCCGGGAGAGTGCGCCGAGCTCCCTAAGGGCTGCAGCGCGCACGGCGGGGCCCGGAGCAGCTCGGAGCAGCTCGGAGGGGCTCGGGCGGCGGCTCCGCGGAGGGGGCTGCGGGCGGGAGCGCGAATCCAACAGCGCAGGCCCCGGAGCACAGGGCGCGGGGACACAGCCCAGGATGCGGCCTCCCCCAGGGACAGGCAGAGGCCGGGAGGGCCCAGGACAGCAAGGACGCTCCTGCCCCGAGCTGAGCAGATCAGCGGCCCGCCAGATCAGATCAGCAGATCAGGAGCCTCCAGGCCCTGCAGACGGAGAGCCCTGGAGCTACTGCAGGGGCTGACTCCAGGGCTGCAGAGCTGGCCCCGCCACTGGGGTTGTTCCTCCTGGGGCCTCACGGGGTAAACAACCCCGACTGAGCCCTGCACCAGGCAGGGGTAGAGCAGCTCCCCCAAGTGCTGACACCTGAGAATCAGCACAGCAGGCCCCTCCCCCAGAAGACCAGCTAGACAGACAGGAGAAAAACAAATTATTGACCAAACAGCACTGGAAAGTTCCAGGGGAAGTCAAGGGACTTACAGTATACAGAATCAGAGGATACTCCCCCGAGGTTTTTTTTTTTTTTTCTTTTTGATTTGTTTGCTTCCCCCAGCTTTTTTTTTTTCCCTTTCTTTTTCTTTCTCTTTTTCTTCTCTCTTTTTTCCTAACTTTTGTCTTTTTCTCTTTTCTTTCCTTCTCTCTCCTCTCTTTTTCTCCTTTTCCCAATACAACTTGTTTTTGGCCACTCTGCACTGAGCAAAATGACTACAAGGAAAACCTCACCTCAAAAAAAGAATCAGAAACAGTCCTCTACCCTCCCACACAGTTACAAAATTTGGATTACAATTCAATGTCAGAAAGCCAATTCAGAAGCACTATATACAGCTACTGGTGGCTCTAGAAAAAAGCATAAAGGACTCAAGAGACTTCATGACTGCAGAATTTAGATCTAATCAGGCAGAAATTAAAAATCAATTGAATGAGATGCAATCCAAACAAGAAGTCCTAACGACGAGGGTAAACGAGGTGGAAGAACGAATGAGTGACATAGAAGACAAGTTGATGGCAAAGAGGGAAACTGAGGAAAAAAGAGACAGGCAATTTAAAGACCATGAGGATAGATTAAGGGAAATAAATGACAGCCTGAGGAAGAAAAACATACATTTAATTGGGGTTCCCAAGGGTGCCGAAGGGGACAGAGGGCCAGAATATGTATTTGAACAAATCCTAGCTGAAAACTTTCCTACTCTGGGAAGGGAAACAGGCATTCAGATCCAGGAAATAGACTCCGCCCTAAAATCAATAAAAAACGTTCATCACCTCGACATTTAATAGTGAAACTTGCAAATTCCAAAGAAAAAGAGAAGATCCTTAAAGCAGCAAGAGACAAGAAATCCCTGACTTTTATGGGGAAAAGTATTAGGGTAACAGCAGACCTCTCCACAGAGAACTGGCAGGCCAGAAAGGGCTGGCAGGATATATTCAGGGTCCTAAATGAGAAGAACATGCAACCAAGAATACTTTATCCAGCAAGGCTCTCATTCAAAATGGAAGGAGAGATAAAGAGCTTCCAAGACAGGCAGGAACTGAAAGAATATGTGACCACCAAACCAGCTCTGCAAGAAATTTCAAGGGGGACTCTCAAAATTCCCCTTTAAGAAGAAGTTCAGTGGAACAATCCACAAAAACAAGGACTGAATAGATATCATGATGACACTAAACTCATATCTGTCAATAGTAACTCTGAACGTGAACGGGCTTAATGACCCCATCAAAAGGCGCAGGGTTTCAGACTGGATAAAAAAGCAGGACCCATCTATTTCCTGCCCACAAGAGACTCATTTTAGACAGAAGGACACTTACAGCCTGAAAATAAAAGGTTGGAGAACCATGTACCATTCAAATGGTCCTCAAAAGGAAGCAGGGGTAGCCATCCCAATATCAGATAAACTAAAATTTATCCCAAAGACTGTACTGAGAGATAAAGAGTGACACTATATCATACTTAAAGGATCTATCCAACAAGAGGACTTAACAATCCTCAATATATATGCCCCAAATGTGGGAGCTGCCAAATATATTAATCAATTAATAACCAAAGTGAAGAAATACTTAGATAATAATACACTTATACTCGGTGACTTCAATCTAGTGCTTTCTACCCTGGATAGGTCTTCTAAGCACAACATCTCCAAAGAAATGAGAGCTTTAAATGATACACTGGACCAGATGGATTTCACAGAAATCTACAGAACTTTATATCCAAACGCAACTGAATACTCATTCTTCTCACGTGCACATGGAACTTCCTCCAGAATAGACCACATACTGAGTCATAAATCAGGTCTTAACTGATACCAAAAGATTGGGATCATCCCCCACATATTCTCAGACCATAATGCCTTGAAATTAGAACTAAATCACAACAAGAAGTTTGGAAGGACTTCAAATATGGGGAGGTTAAGGACCATCTTGCTAAAAGATGAAAGTGTCAATCAGGAAATTAAGGAAGAATTAAAAAGATTCATGAAAACTAATGAGAATGAAGATACAACCGTTCAAAATCTTTGGGACGCAGCAAAAGCAGTCCTGAGGGGGAAATACATCGCAATACAAGCATCCATTCAAAAACTGGAAAGAACTCAAATTCAAAAGCTCACCTTACACATAAAGGAACTAGAGAAAAAGCAACAAATGGACCCCACCCCCAGCAGAAGAAGACAGTTAATTAAAATTCGAGCAGAACTAAATGATATCGAGACCAAAAGAACTGTGGAACAGATCAACAGAACCAGGAGTTGGTTCTTTGAAAGAATTAATAAGATAGATAAACCATTAGCGAACCTTATTAAAAAGAAGAGAGAGAAGACTCAAATTAATAAAATCATGAATGAGAAAGGAGAGATCACTACCAACACCAAGGAAATACAAACGATTCTAAAAACATATTATGAACAGCTGTATGCCAATAAATTAGGAAATCTAGAAGAAATGGATGCATTCCTGGAAAGCCACAAACTACCAAAACTGGAGCAGGAAGAAATAGAAAACCTGAACAGGCCAATAACCAGGGAGGAAATTGAAGCAGTCATCAAAAACCTCCCGAGACACAAGACTCCAGGGCCAGATGGCTTCCCAGGGGAATTCTATCAAACGTTTAAAGAAGAAATCATACCTATTCTACTAAAGCTGTTTGGAAAGATAGAAAGAGATGGAGTACTGCCAAATTCGTTCTATGAGGCCAGCATCACCTTAATTCCGAAACCAGACAAAGACCCCACCAAAAAGGAGAATTACAGACCAATATCCCTGATGAACATGGATGCAAAAATTCTCAACAAGATACTAGCCAATAGGATCCAACAACACATTAAGAAAATTATTCACCATGACCAAGTAGGATTTATCCCTGGGACACAAGGCTGGTTCAACCCTCGTAAAACCATCAATGTGATTCATCATATCAGCAAGAGAAAAACCAAGAACCATATGATCCTCTCATTGGATGCAGAGAAAGCATTTGACAAAATACAGCATCCATTCCTGATCAAAACACTTCAGAGTGTTGGGATAGAGGGAACTTTCCTTGACATCTTAAAAGCCATTTACGAAAAGCCCACAGCAAATATCATTCTCAATGGGGAAGCACTGGGAGCCTTTCCCCTAAGATCAGGAACAAGACAGGGATGTCCACTCTCACCACTGCTGTTCAACATAGTTCTGGAAGTCCTCGCCTCAGCAATCAGACAACAAAAAGACATTAAAGGCATTCAAATTGGCAAAGAAGAAGTCAAACTCTCCCTCTTCGCCGATGACATGATACTCTACATAGAAAACCCAAAAGCCTCCACCCCAAGATTGCTAGAACTCATACAGCAATTTGGTAGCGTGGCAGGATACAAAATCAATGCCCAGAAATCAATGGCATTTCTATACACTAACAATGAGACTGAAGAAAGAGAAATTAAGGAGTCAATCCCATTTACAATTGCACCCAAAAGCATAAGATACCTAGGAATAAACCTTACCAAGGAGGTGAAGGATCTATACCCTAAAAACTATAGAACACTTCTGAAAGAAATTGAGGAAGACACAAAGAGATGGAAAAATATTCCATGCTCATGGATTGGCAGAATTAATATTGTGAAAATGTCAATGTTACCCAGGGCAATTTACACGTTTAATGCAATCCCTATCAAAATACCATGGACTTTCTTCAGAGAGTTAGAACAAATTATTTTAAGATTTGTGTGGAATCAGAAAAGACCCCGAATAGCCAGGGGAGTTTTAAAAAAGAAAACCATAGCTGGGGGCATCACAATGCCAGATTTCAGGTTGTACTACAAAGCTGTGGTCATCAAGACAGTGTGGTGCTGGCACAAAAATAGACACATAGATCAATGGAACAGAATAGAGAACCCAGAAGTGGACCCTGAAATGTATGGTCATCTAATATTCGATAAAGGAGGAAAGACTATCCATTGGAAGAAAGACAGTCTCTTCAATAAATGGTGCTGGGAAAATTGGACATCCACATGCAGAAGAATGAAACTGGACCACTCTCTTTCACCATACACAAAGATAAACTCAAAATGGATGAGAGATCTAAATGTGAGACAAGAGTCCATCAAAATCCTAGAGGAGAACACAGGCAACACCCTTTTTGAACTCGGCCACAGTAACTTCTTGCAAGATACATCCACAAAGGCAAAAGAAACAAAAGCAAAAATGAACTATTGGGACTTCATCAAGATAAGAAGCTTTTGCACAGCAAAGGATACAGTCAAAAAAACTAAAAGACAACCTACAGAATGGGAGAGGATATTTGCAAACGACATATCAGATAAAGGGCTAGTTTCCAAAATCTATAAAGAACTTATTAAACTCAACACCAAAGAAACAAACAATCCAATCATGAAATGGGCAAAAGACATGAAGAGAAATCTCACAGAGGAAGACATGGACATGGCCAACATGCACATGAGAAAATGCTCTGCATCACTTGCCATCAGGGAAATACAAATCAAAACCACAATGAGATACCACCTCACACCAGTGAGAATGGGGAAAATTAACAAGGCAGGAAACAACAAATGTTGGAGAGGATGCGGAGAAAAGGGAACCCTCTTACACTGTTGGTGGGAATGTGAACTGGTGCAGCCACTCTGGAAAACTGTGTGGAGGTTCCTCAAAGAGTTAAAAATAGACCTGCCCTACGACCCAGCAATTGCACTGTTGGGGATTTACCCCAAAGATTCAGATGCAACGAAACGTCGGGACACCTGCACCCCGATGTTTCTATCAGCAATGGCCACAATAGCCAAACTGTGGAAGGAGCCTCGGTGTCCATCGAAAGATGAATGGATAAAGAAGATGTGGTTTATGTATACAATGGAATATTACTCAGCCATTAGAAACGACAAATACCCACCATTTGCTTCAACGTGGATGGAACTGGAGGGTATTATGCTGAGTGAAATAAGTCAATCGGAGAAGGACAAGCAGTGTATGTTCTCATTCATTTGGGGAATATAAATAATAGTGAAAGGGAATATAAAGGAAGGGAGAAGAAATGTTGGGAAATATCAGGAAGGGAGACAGAACATAAAGACTCCTAACTCGGGGAAACGAACTAGGGGTGGTGGAAGGGGGGAGGAGGGCGGGTGTTGGAGGGGAATGGGTGACGGGCACTGAGGTGGACACTTGACGGGATGAGCACTGGGTGTTTTTCTGTATGTTGGTAAATTGAACACCAATAAAAATTAATTAAAAAAAAAAAAAGAATACTATATAAGTTGGAAAGCTGTTACTGGAGTTAGTGTTCTATGGTTACACGGTTCTAGTGTAGAAGTAGTAATGATATGGTTACCTAGTGTAAGAGAAGGATAAAGTTATTAACTATGGGCTTGATAAAGTAAAAAGGCACGTTTAAATTACTAGAGTAATCACTGAAAGAACAGAAATAAAATATACAATGTCTAAATTAGAAGAAGGAAAAATTGAAATAAAAATACTTAACCTAAGTGAAAAAAGGAGAAACAAAAAGGAACATGAAACAAAAACAAATAAAAAGCACAAATAATATGGTAGAAATAAATCTAAATATACCAGCAATATGAATTAAAATGTCAATGTAAAGATTGTTAAACTGGATTAAAAAAAAAAAAAGACTGTGTGATGTTTACAAGGCCTTACAAAACCATGTAGATGTAGAAAAATTGAAAGTGAAGGGACTCGGGAGGCCTGGGTGGCTCAGCGGTTGAGCATCGGCCTTCGCTCTGGGGATCGAAATCGAGTCCTGCATGGGGCTCCCTGAGGGGGGCCTGCTTCTCCCTCTGCCTGTGTCTCTGAAAAAATAAATAAATCTTAAAAAAAAAAAAAAGCCATAAAAAGTGAAGGGATTCAAAATGAAACTCTCTGCAAACTGTAACTAGAAGGAGTAAGTGCCACCCTTGTGTTGGAGTCACAGACGCTCATGCTACTGATACTCTTCTATTCTGCACTTTGGGGTCAGAAACTTGGAATAATTCAAGTCCTAGCCCTACCACTAGCCGGCCAGTGCTAGGTTGGCGGGAGGCACTTTCCTCCAGGAAGATGCATCCAACCTGACGCCGTCCAGCTGGGAGATCGCGCTCTCCGGGCTCTTTACAGGTAAGGAAAGGGAGACAGAAAAGCCGAAACCCTCGCCCAGTGCATCCGCCTCCAGGTCTGCTTTTGTCCCTACCCTGTGTCCTCTTAGCCCCCCTGCGCCTTCAGGCTGGCCAGGTAACACCGTCGTCCTCCTGTGCCCCTGTAAGGGTTGCACGAATGCGGTGCAAAGCAAGACCCCGTGCAGGGAGGACTTTGCCTGCGCACACCCATCTGTTGTTTACGGAGGCCCAGGGCGCCGAGCGCCCCCGGGGAGCAGGGTCTGCCTCCTGCATTGCGCCTGTTTGGAAGAATTTCCTGTCCTGCCCCTCACCACCCACTCGCTTCTGTCTGCTGTCTCTTCTGCTGGCCCTTTTCCCATAGCAGTTCATGTTTGCCCTGCAAGTGCCAGAGCATTCATCTTTTCTGCCTTGAATGATGTGTCCATTTGCATATCATGCAAACAGCCCAGCTGCTGGAGTCCCAGTTAGTAAATAACGGTCGCAGTGTTTGTACCGATTTCCCCCGGGGGCTTCTGGAACCTGCTTGTACAACCGCCAGGGAGAAAACCGCATCTCGCTTAGTTGGAACCTCTGCGCCTGTCTCCGGACCTGAATGATCGCTTGGTGCTGCAAATGCACACGTAACCCTCTCCCTGTAGACGTGCGCTCCGGAGTGTGACGGCCGAAGGAGGCTGGTGGATGGCCAGCAGTGCTCGCTATTACATTCATCTTGTCTAGTTCCATTTATTGATCTCTGCATTTTGAATATGTTTTCTCCGTATACCTTCACTCCTTAAAAACCATTTAATGAACACCATTAAAAAATAAATTTATTAAAAAAAACATTTAATGAAAAACTCAAGTATTTAACATATTCCACAAACAGCTGCTTTCAAACGTAATCAGTTATGCTCTTTATGAACATCGTTATATCAGTTTTATAAGATCTTAAGTAGAGAAATGGCAACGAGCGAAGAACCGAACTGTAAACTGCAAAAGACTGCAAGGATTCGAACATCATAAATCTATTTTTTCTTTCATTTTTCTCCATTCTTTTTCATTATTAAAATCGTTTTCCTTTTTTCTTCCTAGGAGTACAATTTACACAGCAAACCCAGAGTCAGAGTTAGCTCTTCTGGAGCAGCTGAGGCTGCAGATGGAGAAGGAAGATACACCCCCTCTTATAGTTGCACTTTGTCTATCACAATGTAACTGCTCCGTTTATTGGCACTGAACCAATCAAATAGATTTTATTTTCTGTGACCCTAATCAGTACTCTTTAAGTGATGTTTATATTGACTCTTATTCTTGTAATATTTTGCGATTTTTTTTTGTCACAAGCTGAGTAAGGTCTAGTGTTTCTTAATATTCATATATATAAATATATATATGTATATATATAAATGCATGACTATTTCTATAGCATTTCAGGTCATGCCTGCTTTAAAAAAAAATTCATGGGCAGCCCCAGTGGTGCAGCGGTTTAGCACCGCCTGCAGCCTGGGGTGTGATCCTGGAGAGCCAAGATCGAGTCCCACGTTGGGCTCCCTGCATGGAGCCTGCTCTCCCTCTGCCTGTGTCTCTGCCTCTCTCTCACTCTCTCTGTGTCTGTCATGAATAAATAAATAAATAAATAAATAAATAAATAAATAAATAAAATCTTTAAAAAAATTAATTTAACCAGCTGCTAAAAATCTGATTATTGGTCATACAGGGTCAGCCTAAGTGAAGCCCTGATAAAAAATAGTCAGTGGTCAGCTTGCAGCAGCTGCTGAATCCCTAATGAAAATATCTAAAGCTTAACAGTCTAATGAAAATATCTAATTATTTTACACTTTAATGTTTTGGTTTGCACGAGTGTCATTGCACCAGAACGATTTTGCCAAGAACTGTTTTGAATTCTAAGACCTGAAACATAGGGATGTTAGGCAGAAAGAAGCAAAGTTACATCATAAAACTATATGATGTTTCTTCCAGCCATTGAATTCGCTGTTTAACACTTACAATGTCTCTACCCTGGTCCCTGTGGAGCACGGTGAGGCAGATTGGCTGCCTCCGCCCAGCATGCAGCCTAGCTAACACCTCTGAGAAACGTCCTAACAGGATGCACATGCCAGCCAACAAACCCGAAAGTGCAAAAAAAAAAAAAAAAAAAAAAATACCTTTTTTCTTTTTTTGTTTATAACAACTCAGTTTCTGGCTTCACTCTAATGTTGTGTGTACTCCTACATCAGCTTTTGCACTGAAGCTCACTCTCATGATATTCTCATCAAGTTTAATGTTTTACATACTACCCATTCATTGGCAGATCCCAGACACATCTCTGCAGTCCGGGCTGCTCCCCTGAGTTTCAGACCTGTGTGTTCAAACTGCCCGATCCAAGTCTCCACTTAGATGATTAGCATCTCCCAGCAAATGAGTGCAGGACAGAACCCCTGCTCATCACTTCCAAATCCACTTGCCCTGCAGTCTTCCTTCATCTCAGCTAATGGCAACCCCATTTGTAGTAGTTCAAGATGGAAATCTCCGTGTCATTCTCTCACCCCATATCTGATATATATTTTTAAAAATTTTATCTATTTTAAATTTATATTCAGCCAACAGATAGATACATCATTAGTTTCATATGTAGAGTTCAATAATTCATCCGTTGCATATAACCCTGTATCTGATCTGTCAGCAAATTCTCTTGGTCCGTTTCCAGAACAGACCCAAACGTTCAGCCACTTCTCACCCACCTCCATAGCCACCATCTTGTAAAATTACCATCATTTTTCATCTGGCTTTATTGCACATAACCTTGGAATTAGTTTCTCTGCTTTTGCTATCCTTCCTCACCTCCTTACCTCCCTTCCTCTCACCTCCCTTCCTCCCACCAACCACTGACTCCCCGCACCCTAGCAAGTCTATTCTCAAAGCAGAGAGTTAATATAACAGTATAAGTCAAATCATATTACTTCTCCACTCAAAATCTTCAACTTCTCCATTAAAATGGGGTGCTTCCCCATTCATTGAGTAAAAACCAAAACATCTTTCTAATGGCCAAGAAAATTGCCCCCTGCCCTTCTGATCTAATCTTACTTTGCCACACAGGCCTGGCAATTCTCTGAACACCCAAGGCACCTTCTACCTTAGGAACTTTGCACTTTCAACGCTCTTTTCCAGAAATTCTCTTTCCTCAGATAGTCACATTGCTAGCTCCTTTGTTTCCTTCAGAGGTTCACTCCAAAAGTCATTTTCTCAGTGGAATTTTCTCTAGAAACTCTAACTGGAATTTCGACTCCCACTTTTCATATCATTCTTCCTTAATTTTTTTCTCCTTAGCACTTATCACTAACATCTTAAATATTTTACTTATCTTGTTTATAATCCACCTCCCTTATTAGAATAGTCTCCAGGAAGGTAGTGATTTTAGTTTGTTTTATTTACTACCCTGTTTCTATTGCCTTGAACAGTGTCCGGTAAGAGTTGGTAATATATATATATATATATATATATAAATTTAATGTATAAATATATAT
This sequence comes from Vulpes vulpes, assembly GCF_048418805.1. Taxonomy (NCBI): domain Eukaryota; kingdom Metazoa; phylum Chordata; class Mammalia; order Carnivora; family Canidae; genus Vulpes; species Vulpes vulpes. The sequence goes on along the minus strand of NW_027325679.1, from coordinate 478,282 downwards.
TATATTAAAATATGAAATAGTATGTTATATATTAATATGTCATATTAATATATGTTATTTATTATATATGAATGCATATTATATTCTATATTAATATGACATATTAATATATAAATATATGTCATATTAATATATATTATACATTTTATTAAGGTATAATTGATATATGACAGTACATTTATTTTGGATGTACTGCATAATGATTCAATATTTGTATGTATTGCAAAATGATGGTATTCAATAAATATTAGTGGAAGGAAAGAATGCACAGATTGTGAGTAATTGATCACATTCTTATTGTAACACTGACCACTTCAGCTACTTAAATGTGGATCTCCCTCTCATTAACCGGTTGCATGAAGCAGTGTCTCATCTACCCTTACCCTATTTTACTCTCATCCTTCTGGATGACATCACATATTGACTTTCCTGTGACTATAGAATCCTGTCTCCAACAACTGGCAAGATGATGGTGAGTGACAAGTCTCTAGGGCCATTCAGAGCAAATCCATCCACTCCTTCACATTCCTAGGTTCTATCTGAAGTAGCAGAGAGAAGGAACAGGAGCTATCAGGCATGGAACTCACTATCAGGCAACACCTCAGTCATCTCATTATTGTTCTAAAGGCAACATCGATATTTCTGTTGTTCCAGATTTTTTAGCAGAACCATCTGAATCTTGTCTGTTTCAGTCATACATTCTTAGGCACAACAAGAGAGTGGTTTTTAACACTTAAGGGTTGCAGGCTATTTCCATTAATTTTGTCCTGAATTCTTTGCAACTATCATTAATTTTTTTAAAGGGGAGACCTAATTTTGAAGCCAGACAACTCTAGCTTGGTACCTAATTTTGTAAATAACATTTTATTGAAACACACACAAAATAAAATAAAATACAACACAATACCACAAAATAAAAGAAGACAAAAGATGGGGGTTCTTTTGAGGAAGGAGAGTTACTTTAAAACATCATCGCCTACTTTTAGAACTCTACCCTAAAGAAATAATGACTAAAGATCCATGAATGGGGATACTAACCGCAATTATATTTATCATAGTGAAAATTAAAAAGCTCATTGTTTATAATAAGTAAATGTTAAATGGAATCTTTTACAGCAATTGAAATACAATTTTGCAGAACTTGTTGTGGTAGAGTGTTTAGTGTTTAGATTTCTTGAAATTTGGTTTATCTCGTGGGAATGAAAAGGAAAGGAGAACACATCTTAACAGGCTTATGAACTGCAAGTGCTTTGAGAAAAAAGGCAAAATAATAACCTTTAATTGGCCAGAAAGACCTCATCATGAGAATGATTTTGTTCCCAATTTTATTTAACATTGTTCTTCTATATAAGAGAGAAGTTGGTTTATTAATAAGATCTGCACCTGGAAGAAAAAAAAAAATCTTGGACATGAAGGACCCAATAAGAAGCCCCCTTTCTGATATACGGATCAGAGAGGAAGGTGGACGTAACCTTAGAAGTTGGCACCAGTATGTTTATTGTCTAAACTGGGACACTCCTGTAAGTGAAAGAAGGCATTATTATTAACAATATATGCCAGAACAACACATATATTCTGGGAAGGGACAGGCAAACTGGCACGCGAGGTCACCTCCTTAGAGACTGATTTTGCCCAGAGAGTCCCCGGAGAGTACCTGGAATCTGGCTTCAAGGGACACAACTCACATTATCTCTGGCCCGTTCCAAACTTATGGGGAACATCTGAATCACTAGGGAATTCTCCCTTGTGACCAGGGCCAGGACATTTAGGAGAGCTGGGTCATTGGAAGCTTTTCCTTCCTTGTTCAGTGCACTGAATTATCCAATTTTATACAATTTCTGCCTATGATCCTCATTAGCTGATAAAGTTGAGAGAATTTGGTTAAACTCTTTTCCTTTGTTCAGAAATCACCTGAGTATTCTTGTACATGCTTATGAAATCACTGTTTCTCAGACTTGCCTGAAAATAAAAATTATGTAGTAGGGGGTAGCTGTTAAAAATACCAATTCTTGGTATCCACCTCAAACTTAGTGAATTTGTTCTCTTATGCAGAATTCTGAAAGGCCTATATTTTAAACAAGCTCTTCAGATTATTCTATTCAATAGGCAAGTTTGAGAAATGCTATTTTATATAATGTTAAGTTTTAAGAAGTAGTATGAAGATTATATTCTCAAGTATGAGATATATATTTTCATACATGCATATAGATGGATCAGAAGGAAATACAATAAAGAGGTTAATGTTAAAAGAGTGATAACCTCCAAGATAAGGACTTATGCTCTACTCACTTGCCTGTATTTTCTTCAATGTGTATGGTGAGTTATGATCAAACATAAAAAAGCATTATTTTAATATTATCGAGCCATTTCATATACATATTTAGAAGCCTACCTTATTCTTTTTCCTTTGTATATGATAAAATACTCTGAAATGTACGTACTAAGGTTGTTTCTCTGAGGTTTCTCCACCTCGGGGAACTTCATGCAGCCATGTAGGTTGAGTGCAACACAGGCCAGGGGTCTCCTTTGTGCTAGGTTCTATTAAATGGTGCCTCCTAGCGTTGTGCAATGTGCACTTCTGCCCTAGTGCCTGAAAAGTCATTTACCTTGGATTAATTCTTGATTTAGAGATTATATGTAGAAAGGCAGGGTGATTTGACAAGGCTTTTGCATATAAATAAGTAGCTAAAGCTACTTCTATAGGAGGAATTAGTGAAGATAGCACTAATGTGAATGAATCTGGATAATCTTACAGGGAAAATTCTTTTACAATGGGTTTCAAGTTGAAACATCTTGGCTATCTTAATATTAGAATTGGCTAAAGCCATAGGTTGCTGTAAACCATATTCTCGAGAGCCCCAGAGCCTAGAGAGAAGATGAAGTTGATTTGAAAAAAGTACCTCAAACCTTGTTATTTATTTACTTATTTTAAGTAAACCTGACATCACACATGAGGCTCAAACTCATGACCCTACAATCCACAGTTGTGTATTCTACTGACTGAACCAGCCAGGTGCCTCTCAAGCCTCATCATGTAAATTGCTACCGTGTTTACCACAAGCCTTTCCTTCTCCTGGATATATCATGTGGCTTTGGTTTTGTCCATGTAAGCATATGTAGTTTAAATATTTGAAATGAGAAGATGGGAATTTATTCATTTTTTCAAGTAACCAAGAAATACAGAGAGACATTAAACTCTGTACGGAAAACAAAAGTGCATCTGGCTTGAATCCTGCTACCAAGGAGTTAACAATATAGGGGAAAAATAAGGCTTGTAATTAACCAATTAAAATGCATAGAAGAAAATAATAAGTGCCATAGTAGGGAGCACTTAATTGAGCTCTTAACTGAGCTCTTCAATTGAGGAAGAGCTTTACCTACAGCTTTGGACAGGTGTATTGGGAATTAGGGAAACCTTTCTGAAGGAGAGCCATTGCAACAGATTCTTGAAGAATTGATGATGGAGTTTGATGACTTTGGTCATTTAGAAACATGGAAGGAACCATATGTCTGGTGCAGGCCATGAATAAAGGCCCAGAGGTGGGGCAATGTGAAGGATGACATAAACAGCTCTGCTGGTAGAAGGGAAGGGCAGCTGCACTGGGTGGCCGAAGCTGAGCTAGCAGGTTCAGGTGATTTGGCACAGCAGCGAAGAAGCCAATGCTGAAGCACTAATTCCTCCATGGAAAGGTCAATGTTGCTCTGCATATGCTCTCAAAAAGGGACCCAGCTAAATCCAGAAAGCAGGTATTATGATCAGAACTCAGCTACTTATCTAGCCTCCTAGAAGGTAAAGCCCCATTGCCTTCTTAGTCATGAGAAGTGAAGGCCAAACAAATGTGACATGAAGCAATCAAACAAGACAGTGTTGCACAGGGTTATTTTATTTTTTACATATAGTTGGTAATGTTATGATTGAAAAAGAATATATTGTTGATTTGGGCCATTGGCTATGACATAGAGATGCCTTTTATATAGAATCCTCCTTTGTGGTGTATTTGCTATGAAAATATCTTATATGCCTAACAAAGAAATGTTTTTTTTTACTTTGTCTTTCTTATATCTCCAAAGAGCAAGATGATTTGAATCCAGCATGCATAGACATTTGTATTGTTGTTGGTGGTGGTGTGATAAGTTTTATTGTGTCAGTTTATTCATCTTTATAGTGGGCAAATGGGATATGGAAGGAATACAGAATATGGAATATGGAAAGACTTAGAATATATTCTATATTCTATATATGGAATATGGAAGGAATTAGAATATGGAGAATGGAAGGAATATGGAAGAATTAATGAGGTATGAATAGATAATGATTAATTGATTTTAAATCTGAAGGATAGAGGCCTCTGAGGACATCAGCTTTGGGGGTCTTAATGGAAAAAAAAATAAAGAAAGAGACTTTCAGTTGTTTGGTCATCTGGCAAAGAGGTACCAGAAATAGCTGAATATCACCCTGGTCCCAGAACTGAAAGACAGCATCCTGATTTAACCTCAATAACCCTTTACCCACTGACCCTTTTGTTTTACCACGCTGAGCACCATTCTTTCCTCCATACACTAGTCATTATGTTTTACTTCACAGCATTAATAGAAAGATAAAATAAGTATAGTCTAAAAATAAAAGTGCTCTATAATGCAAACTAGTAATAACAATTATTGGTATAATCTGTGGAATATCTAATACATGTTGGGAATTGTGCTGGAAGCTTTAAGCTATCTTAAATCTTCAAAATATCTTTTAAAGGTAGGTATTATTATTATTATCTCTGTTACAGAAAACAAAAAGGTTTAGGGAGCTTAAGTGACTTATCTAAGGTCACGAAGCTTGTTTATGGCTAAAGGATTTATACCCAGGACTGTGTGATGTCCAAGACTTTGCTCTTTGCCATTTGAACTGTTTTTGATTTACTTTCTGGCTTTCATTAATTTTTAAAGCTCTCCTTGGAAATGAACTAATAATAATAATAATAATAATAATAATAATATTTATTGACTGCTCATTATGTGATGTGCCAGGAACTGTTCTACACACTTAACAAGTAAAAACACATTTAACCTTTAAAACTCTATGATGTAGTTTATATTATTACTTCTATTTTATAGATGAGAAAAATCAGGCCTAGAAAGGTTAACTAGCTTGTCTAAGCTAGTAAGTAGCTGAGCCAAAATTTAAACTCAGGTAGTCAGAGGTGATAAAGTTATTTAGAAGGTACACTATTGCAAGGCAGCAAGAGACTTCCTGACTTTTCATTGATTATAATGCCTGATGTAAAGTTTTCCTAGCAGGTACAATTTACACAGAGATTAAAGTATAATATGCATTTATGTTCAAAAGTTGTGTTTTTGTTGCAAGTATGTTTCTGTCTTGGGTCTATTTTTGTCTATCATGAAATGAAGTTCAAGAAGAAGTCATGTCTATGAGTGCTGGTATACGTTTAGCTCTGTAAAAACTACTCTCAAGATCAGTAGACATTTATAGTTACAGAAATGGCAAACTGATAGAACATCCCCTTTTTATTTTCAACTTGGAAAGCTGTACAAATAAGTTTTTTGCCTTATTAATTTTCCAAAAGAGTTTAAGGTTAGATGGCTTGTTGAAACAAATCTTTTTAGCAAGATTAATTTTAAAGTTCGACATTATGAGTATCAAATTAAGCTGTCAGCCTGCGAAATGATACCGAGAGAGATGCGTTACAACCATCCCCTCCCCCACCCTCTGCAGAGACTGGTAAGGATGAACAGGAATACCAGAGGCCAGGAATCACATTTTAGTAATTCTTTTCTAGTTATGTCAGATTTCTAGCATGCTATTAGAGACACATGTGTCATCCTCACCATCAACCAACATATCATTGCTGTTTCAAACTGTTACTAGAGCTGTTGACACAGAATATTGTGTCTGTCGACAGCTCCAATTAGCTGGCGTGTCTGACTGGTGACAGCATGGTCTACTTTTGTTTATGGGGACGGTGGGAGCTGTATCTCCGTCTCCCAACCTCCAGTGGCAGACAGATGGATAGAGCTATATAATCATCAACGGAAGCGTGTGATAGTCTGTCTTCACAAACCATCATGCCGAGCAGAACCAACGGCCTTTTGTCTGCTTTTAGAAATGACTGCAAGATCCCTCCCATCTGTCAAGTTATGAGGGTGAATATATACAAAATGCATCATATATATGTACATGTAGATCACAATGGATTGGGATGTTGAGGGGAAAATAAATAGAAGTCGATGTGATATTTAATTTGTATCACATCAGCACTGAAGATGTTTTTGCCTCTGCACTAAGTTTATAAAATGTCTTTCCGTGAAATGATTTAAAAATAAGCCAATCATTATTTTTTTATTATTTACATTATACCAGTTTGGATTGTTAAATGACATTTTGTAATATATTACATTCTCTACCGTGAATGGCTTTTCTTTTGACATGTGGGAAAATCTTTGGCCTGGAATTCCCTATATGTCATCTTCTCCGCTAGTTCTCAACCTCTCCTCATAGAGAGACATGTGAGAGATGGTGTTCATGCAGAATAAACCCACCTTATGAAGCATATCTGGATGCGTGCAGGGTATATGGCTCAGAATTCCACTCTTTCCAACAGAAGAAGAGGAATGGAAAACAGATGATTGAGAAGGATGCCATTATAGGGCAAGTCTGGAATTTATTTTACCTAAAAATGTAAACCATTTTTAAACTTTATTAGTTTTATTGTTAGATATGACTCATAAGCAGCTATTATGTGACTGGAAACCACTGACCTAGTTTGTCAGCTCATCTCTTGTCCTCAGTTAATGGTAACTCACCCCTAAGGTTTCAGCTCAAATGTCATTTCCCTGAGAAAACCTTCCCAGGATGCCCATGATACATATTCACAACACTCTACTCTTTCCCTTCTTAGCACTTATTGCAGTTGGTAACATCATCTGTGTAATTATTTGATTAACTTCTGCCTCTGCGTCGAGTTCCATGAAGACAGAGAGCAGGTCAGTGTTGCTCATCAATGAATCTCTGATGTCCAGCACGGTGCCTAGTACCCACCTGGGGCCCAGTATAGATGTGGTATTCAGGTGGACTCATACTACAACTTTTCAGATAAGAGAAATACTACTCTTCTGGTCTTCTAAGACTACAACTGCCTGTAAAGAAGTTACATGTTAGCCTAGAACTAAATGAGGTAAATGGTGATGGTGGGGTGGACCAGGTTGTGCTTTAGGCAGAGGGAGTAACATCATGAAGCTTCTGAAAGCCCGGGACCATGCATGGAAGAATGGGAGGAGATGTCTAAGGAGAATAAGACTGAGAGAAAGGCCTTCAAACAAAAGATCACCTGTAGTAATCAGAGGCCAAGCTGAAACTCTGGCTTGGAAACCTTGAAGAGAAGATTTATTCTCACCTTCTATTCATGGGTAGTAAATATATCAGTATCAGTCCTATCCACACCGTATCCCAGCAAACATGAGGATGAGACTCATGAAACCTGGTTTGATAGTGATATCCCACATATCAAGTAGATAAGTGGCATGAATGAGAAATAACCATTTGCCGTTTTATGTGACTGACATTTGGGGTTGATTGTTATGACAGCATAACTGGGCCCATTCTGACTGAGGTGGAAATCTTGACATTATACCAAGTGATCTGTGTATACCTATATGTCAATTTATATGGTGAACATAAACCATGTTTTTAATCTACTGTTCTGTACCCAACAAGTTGGCTGCCCTTTAGTAGAAACTTGAAACCTTTTTTTGAATTCATGTTTGGAATTTGAATATCAGTGTTTACTCAACTGATAGCTCATTGAGGGCCAATGCCATGTCTTACACGTTTTTCTAACTCCCACTGAGCCCTACACACTTAACACAGTAAGCATGACTGTTGAGTGAATGAATGGATTGCCCCTTCAATACTTCTTTTCCTGACTGAAGCCTCTCAATTTCATTTTTCTGTACAGGTTCCACATCCCAGCACTTACAACCCAAAATTGTAGGCCTATAACAGATTGTAGTATGAATACCTATAAGCAACAGCCTTGCATTTCTGGGGTAAGTAAGGAATTTTCTGACCCTTGGATTTAGTTTTGTTTCCTTTGCTTAGCCAGGCAGTGGTGACCCATTTTTTCTGCAATTCTTAATTTCATGGACTTTGGATCTTGGAAGAGACATTTTAAAACTCTGTTTATTTAGCTTTCTCTTTCCAAGACATTTTCACATTTCTTTTTCATTTGCATCTCCCTGGAAACCCTAAGAAAAGTAGTTAAGGTATGTTTATCCCCCTTTTGATGCATGGGTGAAGTAAGGTTCAGAGGGGTCACCCAAGTAGCAATTGGGATATGTACCATTGAGTCCTTGGCAGAAAGTTTTATTGTGCTAAAGTCAGGAAATCAGATAAATACCTTACTGTGCTTTATCACCACTTTGATTTTCCAAAAGGTAGAGGTTATTGCTACTCTGAACTGATTTCTCATTAGTGAGGTTATGCTTGTGAAGGAGATGGCGATTATGGGAGAAGATGTGTACATTTTTCAGACTTAAAGATGGCTGAAAGAGGGGAAATTAAGCACAAATATGTTCTTTAGGCATTCAGAATGCCTTTTCCTCCCCGTATCAAAGAAATGTCTCTCAAGAAATAGCATCCTTCTATGGACAGAGACTTTAAAAGGGAACATAGCTCAAAGGAGATAGGGGGTCTGAAAAATGTAATTCTGATCATATATTCATGAATAATCCCCATGTGAATAAAGGTAGGCACATCTAAGGAAGCTTTTGTGACTGTCAAGGGGGCTCTCTGATGAGCTGATATTTAAAAGGACTCAGAGGAGAGATGGAAGAAGGGAAGCACAAAGATGGGTAAGACTGGCCGAGCAGTGCCTGAGAGTAAGAGGAATAGACCATAGGCTGCTCAGCTACAGGTGACCTTGGACAGGCCAGTCTTTGCTTGTGTGGGCCTTGTAGCAGACATTCTTTCTTCCAGGTTTAAGATTTAAGATTCCCAAACACTAAACATCCAAAAGCGTGATCCTAAACAGAGTTATTTAAGTAAGATCAGCCCAGGATGAGTGGAAGCTGATAAAAAAAAAAATGCCAAACACTATAGAGTTGCTTTCAAGCAAGGGAAATGAGAGAGAGAGAGAGAGAGAGAGAGAGAGAGAGCTATAAAAGTGAAGGTGGATGGCATGGGTAAGCATGCCCTATAAACTGTGGGGAGATGCAGAATTCGAGGAGGCCTGGTTCTGATCAGTGTTAGGCCCCTTCCTTGGGGAATCTTTTGCTTTGTTACCAGGAATCACTTTTATTTGCCCATGGACTGATCTAACAGGAAGAATAATCTTTAAACTGGGAGGGCAGAACAAACAATGCAAGGAGGAAATGGAGTGAAGGCAGATGAAGAGAGAGAGTATCAAGTGCCCTTAATGAGAAAACGTTCTATGATCGCAAAAGCAGCATCCCAAGATGCTGAGACACCTGAAAGATATGATCAAAGGACCAGTCTTGCTGCTTCTAAGAAACCACAGAGAACAGAAGAGTCAGAAGACTGAAGGATAAACACCATCCCAGGTTTCTAAAGAGATAGAAGGATAAAGCGTGTGTCTGATGAATACAATATTGTTCTCTAGCAAACATAGGATATATTTTTCAATTAGAGAGTTTGTGAGCACATTGTGATAAAAGCAGCACACATGAAGAGTCAACATGACTCTCTAAGAAGAAATCCTGGTTATTAAACACACACACACACACACACACACACACACACACACACACACAGACAACAGTCCTAGACTGGTAGTTACAAGCAGAACTATAGCCTACAAAGATGTCCTCATTCTCATTCCTGAACCTGTAAATAAGTTAGGTTTACATGGCAAGGAGGATTTAAGGTTGTAGTTGTTGATCAACTGAATTTGAATGTGGAGATTGCTCTGGTTTATCTGGAAGGGCCCAATGTAATCACAAAGCTCCCTAAATGTGGAAGACGGAGGCAGAAGAGTCAATGTCAGAGTGATGCCTTGAATGAAAGACTCCACTAGCCATTGCACCTTTGGAAATAGAAGAGTTCCATGAGCCAAGGAATGCTAGCAGTCTCTAATAGCTAGAAAAGGCTAACCACCCCCCCCACAATTCTCTAGAACCCACAGAAGGAACACAGTCCTGCAGACACCTTGATTTTACCGCAGTGTGACCCGTTTTAGACTTCTGATCTCTAGAACTGTAAAATAATAAATTTGTGCTGTTTGAAGCCACTGAATTGGCAGCAATCTGTTTACAGGAGTAACAAGAATTTAACGCAGGAGGTACAGAGAGTGTCTTGACTCCACAGTCTCTGAGAGATTTTCTTACAAACCCGATGGGAAAATTGATTAGTAATATTGTTTAGATGAATTTCCAATTTCTTGAGCACTCATTTCATGTCACCCTGACAGAGATTGCCCTGCATCCTGCCACAGGACTCTGCCCTGGGTTCATTCAGTCATTCAGTCACTTAATAAATATCTGCTGAGCATATTTTTTGTCACAGGCACTGTTATAAGAACTGAGAATTCAGCAGAGAACAAGAAAACAAGGTCCCTACACTCGGAGTTTACATTTCAATGGAACAAACAGACAAAAAACCAATTTCTAGTAGTGATGTGTACTTTGAAGGAAAGTCAAGCTGACTATGAGAATTAAAAGAATGCAGAGGATGCCTTTTTCTTTTCTTTCTTTTTCCTTTTGGATAGAATGGTCAGGAAATGAGTCTTTGGGGTGATACTTGAGCAGACAACTGAAAGCCATGAGAAGGTCTGATGAAAGAACGTTTCTAGGAGAGAGGAGCAGACAGTGCAAAGACCCTGATAGGAGGAAGAGCTTATCATGTTCTGAAGACAGCGAGAAGGTCAGAGGGGCCAAAATTAAACAAGCAAGAAGGAGAGTAATAGGAGATAAGATAGTAGAGGAAGTAGATCATACAGTGTTTGAGCAGTGGTTACCCATGAGGCATGGTTGGTCTCCATCTTTGATTCTCAACCTCAGAGCTACGACAAGAGAGAAGAAAGCTTATTGCTTTGAATCTGGTCGCTTCTTCGTCTGCGGCCACTGTTGCTAGGGTTTGGTATCTCTTACTCTAATACTGCTCACGCTCCTCTCTCTGACCTGAGAGGTAAAGGACACAGAATAATTTACTCCTCTGTAGCATAAATTTAGTTAAGATTCATTTGGCTATATCACTTCTAAAACCTCTTTAATCTTTACGGTTGTATGATCATGTAATTAGCTCTCCCACAGGACCACATTGCTACTGGTCTATAGCATCTCATGGGTGACAGCAATATCCACTCTTCTTTTCTCTAAAGGTTACCCTGGGGATAGATTGCGATGAAATGTCTGAGAGTATATTACAAGGATTAGAGCTGCACAAATGTAAGTTGCTATTATTAATAAATGATATTTTTTTGTTTCTTATTCACTCTTTATAAGCCATGGTCATTTTGAGTTCTTACCTAATACTCTCAATGGACACCTTTCTACTTAATAACACTATGAACCCAAATAAAATTTGAATAATCAAAGGAATAACAGTAAGTGATTCTAGGGAAATTCCCACTGAATACCATGTACTGTTTCTTTGTATATTGATTGTGGGTCCATTGACAACTCCAACCTCAACCTTCTAAGTGGTTGGAATTGGTGTAATAACTAGGCAGACTAAGATACATGATAGTGTGGTGACCGAAAGTGTAGACTTTGGGGCTGAGTCTCAGCCCTTTCATTTCCTAAGTGTATAAACTTGAGCAAGTAACTTCACTGCTTTGTGCCTCAGCTTTGTCATCTGTAAAATGGTACTAATATATAAATCAATTTATGTAAAGCACGTAAAGCAGCACTTGGCACAGAGAAAACACTCAACATAAGCTATTATTTATCAGCTATATTAATTACTTAATCCTGCATAACAGTATTATCACAAACTTAGTGCTTAAAACAATATATTCGTTATTTCATGGTTTCAGTGAATCAGGAGTCCAGGCTTAACTGGCTTAGCTAGGTCTTTTGCTTCAGGAGATCACAGGCTGGAATCAAGGTATTTGCTGGGGCTGCAAATTCATCTTGACTGAGGAAGCATCTGCTTCCACACTTGTAAGATTATTTGAAGCATTCTGTTCCTTGCAGGTTGTTGGACTGCGGACCGCAATTTCTTTCTGGCTTAACAGATGAATGTCATACTCATCTCCGTGCTACATGAATCTCTCCATATAGAAGCTCACAGCATGGCAGCTTGCTTCTTCAAAACTAGCAAGGGAGAAAGAATCACATACAAGCAATCACATATCTCCTGTCACCTCTACCACATTCCATCGGCAAAAAGTGAGTCACAGATCCTGCTCACTCTCAAGGAGAGGGAACCACACAAAGATATGAATACTAGGATCATGGGGGCTATAATAGAGTGTGTCTGCGATGTCTATTTTCTCAATTCCCTAATAAATGTACTTCAGATAGAGGAGACATATCATATGTGCAACTGTTCCCTTATGAAGTACTGAGAACTTGATCCAACTACTTCATTGAAATTGTGGTTATTAAAGATGGTAAAATACCTTGCTAGACTTTTGTCCCATTAGATCATAAAAGCAATAGGCTTTCTGTTGATACCAGTGTAGCTGAAATATTAGTCAAATATTTGCTTTTGCTATATATTATAAATGATATAAATTCATGATGAGCGATTCCTAAATACCCTCCCCAACCAAGGAGTTCATAGTTCTGTTGTTACCTTACAAACGAACTGAATTAAAACAAACTCATTCAGTTGTAAAAAATTGGTGTTTTATTTTATATATATATAGTAGGTAAATGAACAGAGAAATAAAGGCTCAGATTTAGAGAAAATCAACATCTTTTTTTTTTTTTTAATTATTTTACTGAAAAATCCTCATCTTTAAAGTAAAGAGTAAATCTCTTCCTGAGTGTAGAGTTTTTGATAATTTGTTCTTCAAGACTACGTGCTGTCTTCTTGTGACTCTTGCTTTGTGTTCCAGACATTTGCAAGCCACCTACTTCATGATGTGCCCTGCTTGCCTCTTCATCATGATCTCATGCCACTCTCCTCCTTTCTCATGATGCTCTAGCCACATTGGCCTTCTTTCTGTGTCTCACACTCACCAAGATTTTCTGCCTCGAGGTCTTCTCAGTGCTATTTCCTTTTCATGGAAAATGCCTCCCCAAATTGCTCACATGACGAGTTCATTCTCAGTATTCAGACCTTAGCCCAAACATCCTCAGAGAGGCCTTTCTGGAGTTCTTAGGCTAAAGTTCCCTTTTGTCCTGCCACAAAGCCATCTATCACAGGAGTTCTTGAGCTTTGCTGTGCATCAAATTCCCTGGAGAACTTGTTAAAAACACAGATTGCTATGTCAGAGTTTCTGAGTCAGTGGAGCCCAACAACTTGCATTTCTAACAAGTTCCCAGCTGATGGGCCAAGGGCCACACTTGGAGAGCCACTGATCTATCATATCCTATTTTGTCTTTTTCATTGCACTCATCACTTATTTTCTCAGTATTTATTTACTTATTTATTAGACATTAGGTCCTATGAACATTAAGGACTATTTAACAAGTTATTAAAACAGTGTCTAGCTGCCTGGTATATAGTTTCTATTTGATGAAAATAATAAGTAGATTGATATTTGGAAGAAAATTCTACTAGAAGGCATATTGGTTTTGGGAACTAAATTGGAGAATCCATTTCTATTTGTGGTTTCACAAGTAGATATTAAAGATTGCTAAGAAAAATATGTTTTAAGCTTGAAAATACAATAATTAAAAAGAAACTACTTGTGAATCGATGCACATATAGCACTAGGTTGCCCTAATAATTATATGAGGGTTTGGGACAAATGTAACGTTAAACAGGTTAATTTTATAAGTGGTGTGTATTAGTGAAAACATTTCAATAAAAATCTTAAGCTCAATGTATTTTAAACAGGGTAAGTTTTAATTTTATCTGGAAAATATATTTTCCTCTCATTTTATGCTTTTTTCTCTTTCCTGTCTCATAAGAATAACAAGAATTGTGTTTTTGCCCTGGCTGTAGATTGATATATCTGTTCTTATATCCCCAGAGTGTTTCAGTCACTTTCTTTCCTTTCATTATAACTGTGACATCTTTGTTAGCATACATTCATCATCAATTACCTGCGACACCTGTGGATATCACATGCAGAATGTCTTTTTAAATGAAGAGTCTAATTAGAGTTGGTATAAGCTAATTATGAGACATATCTTGCAAAAAGGATAAGCCAGGAAAATATACAATAAAATAATTTTATTTTAAAATATTTAATATTATATATTATTATATTATATTAACACACAAATACACAGACACACAGTCTCAAAGTCACTGTGAAATTGGTTTCCACTGAAGGGTGTGTTATGAGGTTGTGTACAAATATCATCAAAGAAGTGAAGATCTCGCAGTTATCCCCCTGATTTTAACCCTGACTGATCAGATCATAAATTCTGTCACCTGAGTTGACTATGGTGACCAGGTGAACCTGATCTGATACCTTCCAGATCTCACTTCCAACTTATATTGAAAAGATATTGCTGTTGAGCAAAATGCAAATATTTATGCTCAGGTCTAAGCAATTTCAGCAAATAGCCAATGCTTATAGCCTTCTTCATCTCTGAATGAATAGCTTTTGATTAACTGTATTGTAAAGCAAAGTCACAAAATCTTGGGTATTATAGTTAGAAATGGCTCTAGAGATTATTATTTTTTAAAGCTTCTCCTTTAAGAGATAAGGATATTGACACATAGATAAGTAAAGTGATTTTCCCAAGGTCACACAGGAAGTTAATGGCTGAACTAGGACCATACTCATGTCTCTGCAGTGCTCTTTGCCTCTGGCACACTTTTCTCCCACTGTTCACATTCCATTTACTGTTAGGTGACTTAGAGAAAACCTACTTGATCTAAGCTACCACAAGTTTTAAACAATGTGAAAAATTAACTAATAATTATATACACATATGTAATATTGCCATAATTTCATATTTCCATTTAAATTGTATCAGAGCTTGATATGGACTGAATTGGGTGTCTCCCTCCCCCAGTCCTGCTAAACTTCTATGTGGAAGCTCTAAGCCCCAGTGTGACTACATTTGGAAATAGGGATTTTAATGAGGTTATTAAGGTTAAATGAGGTCCTAAGGGTGGAGGCCTTAATCCAAGAGGACTGGTGTCCTTATAAGATGAGGAAGAGATACCAGCAATACACATACATGGAGGAAAGGCCATGGTGAGGACTTTGCGAGAAGGCAGCCATCTGAAAGCCAAGGAGAGAGGTTTCAGAAGAAACCAAACCTACTTCTAGAAAAAATAAATTTTTGTTGTCTAAGCCACCCAGTTGGTGGTTCTTTCTTATTGCAGCCCTAACAGATGAATACAGGGCTGGCTCAAAGTCAAGTGTTACTCCTAGACAGAGCTTTGGAACTGAGCCCAATTCCACTCCTCCACCGCCCGCCCCCCCCCCCCCCCCCCGCCTTGTTTCTGTTCTTACACTAGAAATAAAGCTACCACATCTTGCCCATAGCTGTATTGTTCCTTTGGTAAACAACTAGGTCTCTTTAAAAATTCTTTCTGAATCAGAAATGTGATTCTATTTGGCTGCACTCACATATCGCACATTAAATTCCTGCCACCAGGGCAGGAAAGCTTTGCCCAGAAGCTCACCTCTTGGGACTAGTCGCTTCTTCCTCTATTTTCTCTCCCTAGTTTCCGCCACAGTGCAGTCATCTTCCCAGTCACATTTTGCTTAAGAGGAATAGAAGGTAAGAACAGATAAAGAATGTTTATCAAGGAGAAATTGTAATTGTGGGTGAAAATAAGTGAGCAGAACTCTACTCCAAGTCTGGTTTGGAAGATGACCACTGATTTTGGAGATTTGGTGAGAAGAATATTGGATTTGTAACATTATTACATCCTTATCATCATGCACACAGCTCATACCTTAATTTCATGAGTGAGTCACCAGGATAAATGTGTTAGGAGAAAGTTTTGAGATGGGGCATCAGCTGGCTGCAGCCTTCCCTTTTGCCTCTGAGTAAAAAGAAACGTTACAATGACTGAAGCTGCTTTGAGTTAGAGTCTCCATGTGATTCTGGTTCCCTTTTTCCTGCCCCATGATGCCTAGCCCTTTGGACTGGCCTTTGGTGTTCCTCTGCTTGTCTGTCCCACCCGGCTCACCCAGACTGACATCACAGGTCTTCTCGGCACTAGTTCCACCCTTCGGGCTCACCCTTGCTCATCTTCTTCCCAGAAAAATCTCCTTCTTACCTAATTTCTGCCAGTTTTCAAGGACTCACCTTAAGTTCCACTGCCTCTAAGAAACCCACAAAGATACTTAATCATCTCAATCTTGCTTTTTCCAAATTGCATTGCAATTTGTCATTACCACATGATTAGTTTCTTAGTATAGACTCTTTGACCCATAAATTGTCTGTTTTTAACTCTATGCAATACTAGTGGCTACATAGTGTCAACCCTGCATAGAAGAAAAAATTATGGGTTTTAGAAATAGATCTGGGTTAAAATCTCAGATCTGCCATTCATGAGCTGAATGACTTGTGTAAGTTACTTAGCCTTTCTAAGTCCTAATGGCTTTGTCTGTAAACAAGAGTAATAATAACTACTTTCTAGTGTTTTTGTAATAATTAAGTTAAATGAGAACATGTAAATGGCATGCTTCCTCCATGAATATTAGTCCTTTTTTCTCCACAGTTAATAATATTGACAGTTATTTAGACATTCAATTTATAAAGCACTTTTCATATATATTCTATCAGTTAAGAGCTCTTTCCTTTGTGGGATGATTCTAACTAAGACTCTCTGTGGATGGGAATTAAGTTATCGATGTTTTCCATACTGGAAAGCTAGAGGCATACAGGAAACATTGTATGTTCAGTCAGTTCCAAGCACAAGGCACGCGGAGATCTCTATCACCCTCTACAGAAAAGAGGAGGAAGCTAACAGCAGAAGGGAACTAGAGAAACTTGTGGGCTCTAACACTGGTTCTCTTGCCCATTTATCCAATACATAGTGTGCACAAAGTCACCATTTGATCAAGGGCCAATACCATAGCAGGTGTAATCTAGTGGGTGGCAATCAGAAATTAGAATCTTAAGATAGCAAAGTCATTTCTGTGACAATACACTTTCAGGACATCAGTCTACTTCAGATAGATGCCATGAAGAGAAGACACAAATAACAGAGACATTGGGACCATCTCCCAGAAATGGAGAAAGGGAATCATCTCAACCCCAGTCAAGGGCTCCAGAATCCAGAGTAGAGTCCAATTTCCAGGATAATAGAAGCTGAAGTTATGGCCAAACTGATGAAGATCAGAAGAGCCTAGAAGTCCAGATGTGTGCCCAGGGTCTTGGTAGGCAAAACAGACAGCAGATTCATGGTAACAGGACTAATTTCAGGTCTCACCAGCTGGTCACCTGGGCCCTGTTCTCTTCTTTCTGCTTGCAGTCCTTTGAAAACAGTTGACCACCTGGTAAGCTTGGCTTGAAGTGCCAGCCAAGGTAATGGGCAATAGCCCTTGATTCAGGAATATACCAGACATCTCTCTCACTGATCCTTTTGTTCTCCCTGTCTCTACATGCCTAATAGCTCCGACTGTATACTTATTTCTCGTCCATCTTTGGAAAACTCATTTAAACTGCCTTTTCAGGCTTAACTCCCTCACATGCATACACATCCAAACGTGACTTTTGACCTTGCATACACTCATTTAACTTAAAACAGTGTCTGTCACTCTTGGGAAAGGTGTCTGCAGCATTTGCTTCCAGCCCTGGCCATGGTGCCCTCACTCTTTAATTACAGCCAGCCTCTTGGACAGAGCAAGACTTGCCCTATTCTGGTTTGGCCCAGGGACCAGACAGGGGATGGGATGGGGTCTGGCTGAGCGTGCTGTAAAGAACCTCAGTAACTCCAGCTGGAAGAGCCAGGGCAAGGTCACAAGTGACAGACACAGAAAAAGCCGTCTTGATTCTTTTGTTGGGAGACAACCATGAACTTAGGAATAATTCTGCCCTTGAGAATGGGGAGATTTAATTTTCAACTTCAGGCTCTTGCCTTGGCTAGCTTCCTTAGGAGCTAAAATAAACCATCTGCTTAACTTCCTATGCCCACTTGCTTGCTGGAAGAATTGTTTGTCTACCCTCCCACCTGGCTAAAGCTCATAGAGGAAAGAAATAATGATGCCCAGGGCTTTTCCCCAGTGTCTCTTAAAAGCATCATGAGATTTCTGTATCTAGAAATGCATTTCCTGTCTTATTCCTTAGTCATTTTTGAAAGACTTTTCAGCATTTTCATTGGCTTTATTTTCCATTCAGAAAAATGGAGATGGTTTCCTCAGTACCACAGTATAATCAAAAGATACTTTTCCAATTACCTTGAGCCCAAATTTATAGCATAACTGAGGGGTATATATATCCTCATAGATAAGAAGACATTCAAAGTAATAGCTCCACACTAAAACACATAAAGAATTACACCCTTCTGATCTGTAAACTGTAAACAGCTACACGTATGCTTTGTGGAATGCTAACCACATTGCCATTTCAAAGAGAGTATGACTATTTCAACTGTCCCAAGTTTTTAATTTCACAAATTTTATATAAAAGTGAGGACTTTTAAGTAGTACAGCTGGAGGAGCACAAGGAAAATGGCTTTTCAGGACAAACACCTTCAGTGGCTCTCCATGGTGTAAAAATCAAAATTTCCTCATCACATAATATCTTTGCCAGTTTTCCCACAAGGTAACTTTCTGACTTTATCCTCTCCTCTCTCCTCTAAGTGATTTTGTATCAACATAACACACCAACCTCACAGAAAGAAAAGTGCCCTCCCTGCCCCAAATCACACATTTAAGAGTAGTAGTTCATTGCTTGTTAATGAAATCTTAACATATCTATACAAACTAGATAAACTTCACTCTGACCAAGAGCTGCATCTGAGTGAGAAGTTCTGGCATGGAGTACAGTCTAAGATGTTCTGCACTGCGGGGAGGTCTTGCCCTGAAGCAGAAGGGCAGCTATGTATGAAACCCTGCAAAAATACTTTCATTTTCACAGAGAAAAGTCTATGAACATCACTTTCTAGAATTCTCACAGAATTCTATGAAAGCAGAATATAGAGCAACTTTTTCTGCCATCAACCTCCCTTCCCCCCACCACCTCCAAGATCCAAACTCAGAAGTAATATACACAAAAGTGTTTAATGCATTTTTAAGGCCCTGATAATACTAGGTTCTTGGAGTCTGAGTTCCTCTGAGGGTACAATCACAAGTGTGTATGCATCTGCATGTTTGCGTGTGTGCGTGTGTGCGTGCGTGTGTGGGTATGTGTCTGAACTGGCGTGAATGTGTGCATGTTTGGATGGCCGGCGGGTATATTTTCATGCATTTGGCTCTACCCTCATGGTCTGTATAAGCCATATTGCCTGCTGTTGCTAATCTTGGGACCTACCCTAATTCTTGGAGTTATTGCCCCATTTTTCATTGTAGGATAACAAGTATCTTGACTGTAATCTATTAATTGAATAATTGAATAAACTTGTTTCCCTCCAGTGTGAGCATATTGTTTGCACACAGTGTCATCCTGGGCCCTCCAGCTATGGAAGGCCTGCCAGATATGTTTATTAAACCCCCTGTGCTTGGAAAGAACACAGAAAACTGTCATCTAGAGCAATACAAAAGTGCCTATCTCAGCTGGAGATCTTGCTGTTATGAATAAAGGAAGAGTTTGTGGTACAGTTTTGAGATGTAAAGAGAAAAAGCTTCCCCATGGTGCAAATGTGTTGTAACCCTCAGGCGAGAAAAAAATATTGAATTGTTGCTGGCAGTACAATGTAATCATAGAGTTAGTGGCAGCTATGTTTCTAAGCTTCTTAAGGTAAAAATCATATTAATTTGGCCTTCTCCAAAGGACATTCCAGGTTGTTAAATGGAACTGTTGAAACATTTTTCGCTAATGAACCTAGCCAATGAACAGCCACTTCCACTTAAGTCAAATACTGGACAAGTTGGCAGAGAGAGAGAGAGAGAGAGAGAGAAAGAGAGAGAGGAGATGTGCAACAGTGGAAGCTGTCTTTTGTTAACTTTAGGCTACACTGCCTTAGGATATGTTTTCCAAACTCCTGAGGTTCAGGCATTTGACCCAGGTGGTAACCAAGTGAGCAGCATGATGGAAACCACAGTGATGTACTCAGAAAAGCAAGTGAGTCAAAACTTGGCCTCTTTCTTTAGAAGGACAGAACTCATGGTGCACCTCCTGGGATGATGGGCATGAGGCCAGGAGCTTTCCAAGATGCTATCTTCTAGACAAAAAAAAAAAAAAAAACAAAACACTCAGCTCCTGGAAAATGATGGCTTTTGCCCTTCAATTTGATTCTTTAAGTCATTTATGAGTCACTTAGACCTCACCCTTGAATGGCATCACTCATGCAAGGCCAGGAAAAAAGCCAGGTGTGCTCTGGGATTCAAACTGAGATTTGAGGTTCTCTTGTGGCAGTCAGGTATCATTCCACGTGATACAGAAACCTATATTCTTGTGGTAGGGGTCCTCCATGAAGTGTCACTGGAAAAAAATCTGTGTTTCCCATAGCAAACAGGCCACAGGAGCCTACTAGGTTCACTTGGTGTGCTAGTCTCTTGGATACTGAGAGGATAATTTTCTTGACAACCGGGTCAAACTCTTTGTAGGTTCCTCCTCCTTAGTTTACTGCTTGGGATCAGGGTAATGCACTCAACAGAGGGGATTAGTAGCTAAGGAAGTGAAACTGAGGACCCCTTGACTGTTTATGCTTCAGGATAATATACTAATTGATTCAAGGAGGCAGTGTAGTGTAGCGAAAAGAGTCGAATCTAAAGCAACACTGAACTAGGTTTATATTCCTTAGACTTGTAGACACGGGCCAGCCACTTAACATCTCCGAGCCTCAATTTCAAAATCTATTGACTGAGTTTAAAAGTGCATAATTTTTGAGAATTAGATATGTCTGTAAAGAGAATAGAATTATATCTGGCAAACAACAGAACCAATGAATTTAGCTATTGCTGTTTTTTTTTTAATTGATGAAATAAAAAGTACCTAAAAGACCCAAAAGAGTAAATCCAGATTGCAAGGGTCTTTACAATGCAAGGAGTCTCACAGGCATGTATTCTGGGGAGTCTAAGAGATTCTGCCTCGGTTTGGAGCAATTGGAACCTTGTTTTTTAAAGCTCCTTCTGCAGTCTGGCATGCTGCTGGTACTTAACCTGAGCATGAGTCAGCAGGAGGACTATTCAACAGATCTTGAGCCTCAAAGCCAGGCAGGAATCCCATGCTTGTATACCAGAGTTTTCTGTGGCCTTTGATGTGAGGCTACTCATTTGTTGATATATATGAGAGAAAGAGAGAGAGAGAGAGCGCTTAGTGATAAGTTTTTAAAAGTGCTTTCAAAATACAAAGTCTTTAACACCGATATTGGGCTACATGGTTAGTGGTTTTATTAAGGATGTGCCCCATATATTTAGGATACTTCTCTGGGCAGGAAGAAGGAAATATTCAGAGTTCTAAGATATGACAGGAGAAAGTGAGAATAGCAATGGAGTAAAATATCCATTTGTGAAATTAGCTTCTTCAGAAGTCCAGAAAACTGGACTTCTACACTCAACCAATTTTCCTAAAGGGAGACAGAAGCTCTCCAGGACTTGCGAGAGATGCAATACTTTGGTGTTTCAGCTCTATATGATACATTCTAAGAAGGTAGCACCCTGAATAACATAAGCTGACTGTCCATCATGTGGCAGACCATTTAGAGACATTGCCTATTTATTGATCTCAATGACCCTGCAGGGAGGTAGAAGAACATTTTTATTTTAACGATGGACAAACTGTGTTTCAGAGAGTTGAAATCATCTGGTCACTTTCACACAGCTCCTGATGTTTGACTCCAAATTATGACCTTTCCTTAACATCATACTGCTTCTAATAGAACACAAAGGCAAGTATTTTTCCTCTTTACATCTTGGTTGGAGCTTCCCAGCATGCTTTGCAGCATGAAATGTAACAATAGTCCACCCTCAAGGGAACAAAAGCTGGGATAACTGTGTTACGTACCTTGGTATTATTTGCGTGGCCAAATAAAGCTATCTTGCTACAGATGTAACCTTCGATAATTTATTGATGTAAAAGTGGCCTCAGGTACCAGGTTTTTGGCAGCTGTTACACTGTCAGAGTACACTGTAGAACATGGCATCCATGAATATTTTATGCGGAGAAGAAATGGAAAAATACACCTTTCAATATATCAGTTCCCAGCCCTGATCTTCGTTACTGAAATATGAATCGCATCCCATCTCTGAATTTGATCAACCAAAACTGTGCAAACTGAGCACTCCTTAAATTGGGTTTCAGCAGTGAATTGATTTGAGCCCTAATTTTTGTTGAGTACATCAGCTGTTTATGTCAGCCTGTCCTGTAGTGATGGGTTAGTGACCTCAGTGATATGTTGGAAGCTACAGACTTAACTGTCAATAGGATTGGCTTGGCCCTTTATCCGTCAGCGGCAGATAAATAGAGCCCCATTCAGTAGGTTCATTGTGTGGGGATTTGTTGGAGTTCTATTTATGCAGATTTGGAAGCAGTTGGAGATCATCAACATCCAATACACCCTCTGTCAAATATTTCTCTTCCATTGTCGGGTTATTAAAATATGGGTTGGGAGGTTGGGGGACTCTGTCCTTTTTAGAAGCAAATACTTAAAAAAAATAATCAAAGGAGCATTTTTTTTATTTGTATTTTTTGGTATCCAGGGTACCTCTGAGTAGTAGATTTTTGATCTTTAGCCCATCCTCAAAACTGAAAACCAACTCTCCATTTCTCCAGGGTTTACCTTTTCATCACTTGAAGACCAGTGGTTATATGATTTGGACCCACTGAGGAAGGTAGAATGATATCAGTTCAAAAGTAGTGGATACCTGTGGAGCACTTTGCAAGATATTGCAGGATTTTCTGGGCTTTCTATAGAACTACACAGAAGTATTGCTGAGTACTTTGCAATATGAATTCCTGCAATTTGCAGGAATTTGTCATGCTTTTCAGGTGATCATACTAGGTAAGTGCTTCATTTTTATCTCAATTGGTTTGATTTTGTGCTTTCATTATATTATTGCATTTAGGTTTTGCATACTTGGGGGTTTACATTTTTTAACCGATCTTTAATCCCATCTCCTCTGATGAGCACCTGACTCAGCCTAGCTATATCTTTAATTGATGCTCTCTTCAACTCTATATGCAAAATTGCAATTCCTAAAGAGATAGGCAGTTTAATCAATGTACAAGTTACTCTACTTATTTTAAATAAATGCTTTTCAGACATAGTAAACACCATTAGGGGAAACGTGGATGGTTTAAAACAAGGTAAGTGATTTATGTTTCCTCAAATGAAGCCCTTACATTCATCTAATGAACGAAATTCTTATATGACCCTTAGAAAATTTATTTTTGTGTAAAGAATGCTTTTGTTTTCAGAATTCCATAATTGAGCAGGATTCCTTTAAGGCAGATTGAAAGTACACCCTTGTTGGCAGCTGTTAGATCTTCTGTTAATAATCTAGGGTTCTAAATTTAGAAGGTTAAGATAGCAACCCCCCATAATATTTTCTATAACCTAAAACTTAACAAAAGGGAATAGTTAGATTATTATTGCATTTAACATTTGAGAACTAAAACACCATAGTTTTTGTAGATTTTAAAAGGGAGTGCCAAATAACTGCTGGGTTTTATGAATAAGCCTAAAAATTTTAATTAAATTTCCAGAGCTACCTAACCATAAATGTAGCCATAAATGAACGAGGATGTTGAGAGAATACAGTTCATCACACTTCATTTCTAAGAGTCGAAGCGCCTGGGGAATCCCCGTGTTCCATCCCAGTGAGAAAGTAACAAATGCCTGCTTTACTTTTTCATGCCCAACTTCTACTAACTAGCTGATACAGAGTCAGAATTAAAACTCAAGTCTTCTGATTCTAAGCTGAAAGGTTTTTCCACAGTTGCACCTCTCTTGAATGCTCTGATTTAGCCCTGATATATAAGTGAATAAATCGAACACGAATATCTAGCCTGTTCAATTTTAGAAGAAGAGTGGAAACATACCTTCTTACCTACCAATTGGGGAGCTTGGTTTTTTGCACTACAGTTCTAGAGTACTTGGCTGATCTGGAGCAATAAAGCTTCAGGGTGTTATAAAACATTATTAACTGCCAGAGCTACTTATTCTGAAAGAATCATGGGCTGTATTTTTCCTGGGAGTCTCACCTTCAGTATTATTTTTCTTGTACCAATAAACGTACTGATACTGATCAGATAGTGGATGCAGATTGCTTATCTCAGAAATATAGTTATTTAACTATAGGATTCCTTTAACTGGAAGAATCTTTGGTAAATGTAAACTATCATGTGCTTCAGAAAATAATCGATACTCAGAAAAAATATCTCTCTCCGATCGCCCCAAACTCCCACCATTAGTCAAAATTTGAGTTAAGTCACCGAAAAGCTCTCCTTTAAATGTCAATACAATCATAATAATAATTACCATTTGTTGAATGCCTACAGAGGGGCAGACTAGGTGCTTTACATACATTATATCTTTAATCCCCAAGTCTGTCATTGAAAGTCTGCATTATTATCCTTATTCTAAGGATCAGGATAAGCAACTTGCCCAAGGCCACACAGCTAGTAAGTCCTAGGGCCAAGGCTGGAATCCAGGTCTCTGTTTCTGAGGCCTTTTCATTTCTCTCTATAAGATGGAGTAATGAATGCATAAAGCTATACTGATCAATGACACCAAGTCCACATTACTTTAAAACTAATGCAGGTTCTAAACTGATGATCCCGGGAGGGAAAGATGCCACAGGAGAGACACTTAGGGTGGAGTGTAAAGACTTGACTTCATTTCCTTCATAGTTTTACCTCAAATCCAAAGGCTTTGCTTGCCCTACTTGATATTTTGCATGTTTTGGCAAGCCAGGGTAGAACTGGCTCTTTTTGGTTACTCAGCCTCTCTCTCATCATTCAAATGCATGCTTTGATGTATAACCAAAGTAAGAATTTCAACGGCATCTGGTTACAAAGAAGGAATAGCCAATCACCACCCGTTAGGCAGTTACAGACAGCAGAATGACCACAGCTGAACCTGCACTGGTCATGTGTCAGTATACTCCCCTCCCACGTTGTACTACCCTGGGGTAACCAGGACTCCACTGCTTCTGTGCAGTGATTCGGTGTAAGAAGTAGAGTTTCCCACCAAACTTATATCAGATTTCATAACCATGAACAGAGTCCTCAAGTACCCTCAGGGGGTATCCCAGCAGAGGTGACATATTTGTTTGTAGCCATTTTGTAACCTATGGCACATGGTGGCTGGATGGTCACTGATGATCATATCTTTAGTATCTGAAGTTCCCCAGACCCGCTCCGTGTTTTTTTGCACATACTGTTCCTCTCCTTGGATCATCCTTCCTTCTTTTCTTTAGGAGGTTAATGTCTGCACATCCTTCAGGGTTTGGCTTAAATGTTGCCTCCTCTGACCTTCACATCTGGATTTAATGATTCCCTATGTATCCCCATAGTAACCCAATTCCTGCTCTACTCAACAGCAGTTATCACTAATCTGAAAATGGCATTTTAATTCATCTTTCTCTCCTAGAAGACTAAGATCACTGAAGTCAGTGATTTAGAGACAATACTGCATCTAATTAACATGGACTCTGGAATCAGACAAAACTAGTTTTAAATCCTGACTTCAGCATTTACTTACCTACCTTACTCTGTGTAAGGTTTACCTTGGATTAAAGAACCACCCAGAGCTTTAGTTTCCACATCATCAAGACTGTGATAACAATAAAAAACTATCTCGTTGAGTTGTTTTGAGGATTAACTGCAATAATGAACATAAGGTACTTAAGGCAGGGCTTCGTATATAATACATGTACAACAAAAGGCACAGATATTTATTAATTGTTGTACCACATTTTTTACCATAGTACCTACTTAATAAATATGTTTGGAATTCAGATTGTATTAGAGAGCTTGAAAAAGACAGCAGTTGACAACATCTAATCTGAAGTTCCACCTTAGCTCTTGCAGGGGCCTCAGGTCTTTCTGTGGTCTTCCTGTGCCATTGTGAATAGTTGATAATTGCTTGTTTAGTGCTAAATCCCCCCATTCAACACCCACAGCTCAATTGCTCCCTGCTTTTTTGTTCCAAATTAGCAGGAGAGGGAAAAGCAAGACATATAGAAACTGCAATTGAAGATCAGAACTAAGGTCTAGCCAGGGCCAAAAGGACTTATCAATAAGCCCATCATTCTTATACATGTCAACCACCTGCAAGCTCCAAGGACTGAGAATTATAATTTGTGTTCACTATGGCATTGCTAGCATATTGAATAGGTCTGAGACATAGTACATACTCAATAAGTATTTTCTGAATGAAGTAGTAAACATATCTGAAAAGTTTGATTCTGTGCAATTTCTGTTAGGAACCATTTAGCCCTGTGATTCACTGGTTTGGGTCACCTTTTGAAACATTTTGCTATAATTACATAAATAATACCTGAAATTATGCAGAGAAGACTTCTTACCAGAGCCTGTATTCATCTTACTAAAGATTTTATTCATCTTCTAATAGATTCCTTTATGTTTTATTATTTTCAGGATTTTGTTAACATGTTTGCATTAATCATACTATTTGTGATTTGTAGATTTTGTCCATGTGCCTCTCTGGGCTAAAATGATAGAAATTTTGAGACCTGCCCATACATAGCATCCCTGTACTCATTTCAGTTATATTGGTTGAATCCTACACTTATAAGTTACCTTCCATACTGCCAATGCGAGGCACCGTGCAAAGTGCTGAGGATATTGAGACTTTCTGTGGTCCAATGACAATCTTCCTTGGGATTGGGTCATGATCCAGACTTTCTTCCATGTGCAGCATGTTTTAGAGCAGGTCATTATTTGGGGTTTTGTTCCTAATCACCTCCTTGGAGATGCTGGATCTGTATTGGCCTCTTGGATGCTTCTGTATTGCTTTCTTGTGCTGGTTCTTTTTCCTACATGAATGATCCACTCCATTGCTCAAGACTTTACTCCATCTCAAAAACCCTTACAAGGGGAGCCAGCATTATCTCAAAAGTCTCATATTTTTCAACTGGCATTGTTGTGCAGACCCTGTTTTGTTTTTTCCTAAGTGTGCAGGAGACCAGTATTGTTCTAGTTCTGCATGGTCCTATGGAGAACCCTGGATTTGAAGTCAAAAGACATGGGTTCCATACTTAATCTAGCTGTATGACCTTGGGCAGGGCATTTAACGTCGTGAATTTATTTAGCTGAAAATGAAATTAAAACCTAACTCACATGTTTACGTGAGGATTATAAACTACTATGTATGAAAATAACATAAATAGTAAACTCGCAAATGTAAATTGTTATTCATTATCACCTACAGTGAATTTTAGAGGATTTCTGTAGATATATTGGGCAATATAATCTTTCAGAAGCTCAAAGAGTTGGGGCACCAGGGCACAAATTTCCCAATCTCTACATGAAAACTTGACTTAATGATATGTTATTTCTTTGAAGATTAATGAAATCGTCTACGTAAAAACAATGTGAGTTTTTTGAAGGCAAGAAACTCTTTTTCATGAGTTTATAGTTAGCAAAGAATAATATTAAAGAAACAAAGGAAGAGATAGGGTTTTTGTGTTGTTTTTTGGTTTTCCTCAGCTTGTGCTATAGCTAAACTAGGAAGGAATAAAGAATGTTCTCTCTTAATGATTCACTCTATAAATGTGTAATTCAGTGAACATTCCAATCAACAAACATTGGATGTTTGTTCTGTGGGTACTATGCTAGAAGTAGTTTATCTAGAAGTAGTTTTCCAGTTGTTAAATTTAGACTTTGGTATTTATTAATGTGAAAGCATTAAATTCTCAGTCTTTGGCCAAAATGCAAAGTAAAATGCAGCTGTAGATATGGAAAAATGAGTAAGACATGATCTCTATCTTCAAGGCACTTACAATTTAGTTGAGAGAGATAATTAAACAACTCACTATAATATGAGCTAGAATAAAACAAACAAACAAAAAATAAAACATCAAGAGTCACTAGGAAGTAGGGAAGGAAGGTAAGGAGAATGCCGAAGAGCAGTATGTCTCGGCCAATTTAGACCAAGCAGTTCTCATCCTAATAAAGTCTCCTCGGTTAGTGACTATTGATCTTATCTTTCAGAAGTAATGGGATTATTCTATTCAGAATAGAGTAAGGAAAAAATCTCTTCCAAACAAGGCAAGGAAGAGTATTCCTGACTAAGAGTGAGGCTCTTCCTGGTTTGGCAGAACAACTGGGGGCACGTTAGGGAACGGGTGAGAAGTGTGGTATGTCAGGCATTGGAGGCTTATTTATGGAGTGCTCCCTCTATGCAAACAAGAGAGATGGACTTTATTTCACAAATGATAGGGACCTAAAGAGTTCTGGAAGAAGAACTATGACATAATTCAGGGAATACAACTCCAGTGACAATTCGAAGACTGGATCTAGGAGGTAAGATAAAATGTCAGTGGCATGAAATGATGAGGAAGAGGCTTAGGAATTAACAAGGCAAGAAGAGGGATGAGGCAGTTGTGGTTCTCTGATATACGGGCCAGATTTGTGGTTATTGTATCAGTGTCTGCTTCCCATGCCTCAGTTTCAAATCGAAGCAGACCATACAGTGCTTTATAAAGAAAGCCTTATGTAGAAAATATAAACCGTTTATTTAATAGTCTCATCTTAAAGAAGCTGACTTTATATGAGAAATATGAACATGTAAACCATACCAAAATCAAATAAATTATTTTGAGGAAGTAGGAGGATGTTGTGTGCATGCATGTGTAGCCAACGCCCTTCGCTAGAGAGGGAGATTATAAAGATGCCTATGAGAATAGAATAAGATTTAGTATGTAAAACTCTGCAGAACATCTTGCCTAAATCATCCACACTTGATACTTAGCAAAGAGTGAAATCTACTAATTTTTATCTTTCTACAATATTCTCTATATTAGAGATAACCCTATATTAACTATATAATTAAATCAAATGTTTTACAACATTAATTTCAAGTAGCAATGCATAGAAGGAATTGCTTGGGTAATACCAATCAACTACATAAATAAAGCCCTCAAAGTCCTTTTAATTTTTTATTTGTTTTACTTATGATAGGCACTATATCTTACAGATGAAAATAGATACCTAAAAGAACTGATTTGACAATTGAAATATTTAAATCAGATATCTTGCAGTTGATTTGTTTAACTATTATCTTTACTCATATCTTCACTCAGGAGTGTGCTTTCTTACTCACAACTGTTTTTATTTGTTTTGGTTTTTTGTTTTGTTTTGTTTTGTTTTGTTTTGTTTTGTCAAACTCCAGTTCAAATCCACTTGCTCCAAGAAGTTTCCCCATTACCCAAAGGAAGAATGAACCTTGTCCTCTGGGCTTTTAGAGCAAAGCTCTGGGCTTTAAGCTTACCTAGGACCACATCTAATCTTGGCCAGAAAGAAGACACATCAATCTACAATTAGTTCATTCTATCAACAATGCCATAGGTGAATGGACCCTACACAATAATATCATATATAAGATAGGACCATCAACAAAAAAAATCAGGGAGTCCATCTAGCACTAAGACTTGGCAGCCCCTGGTCAAGGCTTGGAAAGTATGCAGTATATATAAAAAGATGCAACAACATCTTGGTTTTCTTTTTATGACAAAGAGAAGATTGTAGATATTGTTGATAAATGATAATTAAAAATGTTCCAATTCTGTTCAGTGTGACTTAGCTATGGTAGATCATTAGCACTGAGGGAACAAGAATTGAAGAGAAGAAGGGCACCCTAACCTGCCAGTTCCTGATTTTATGATATTGAGAGAGTCACCTGCACCTCAGTCTTCCCATCTTGTTCACAAAGTTAGGGTACCCAATGAAATAACTGATAGAAAACACTAAGGATGTACCCCACACATAGTAGATCCCAAAGTGTTTTATAGACATTACTTATGGAAAAATGCTTTGAGTAAAGTACAACACTGTACATATCAAACCAGGGCCATTGTTAAAGGTGATAATTATTCAGTATAAAATGCTAGTGACTTCTGTTTGGGTAAGATAGCTTGTGATAAAATGGTTATAATCTGCATATGACTGTAATAATGTTTTTACTATATTAACAGTCAATCTTCTAAATCTATAGTTCCTCTTTTTCTAGTAGGGATGTTATAGACATTAACTTTTTTTTTTTTTTAAGATTTTATTTATTTATTCATGAGAGACAAAGAGAGAGAGGCAGAGACACAGGCCGAGGGTGAAGCAGGCTCCCTGTGGGGAGCCCAATGCAGGACTCAACCCCAAGACCCTGGGGATCACGAACTGAGCCTAAGGCAGATGCTCAACCACTGAGCCACCCAGATGTCCCAAGATGTTAACTACTTTAATAAAGTTCATTAAAAAAAAATGTTTCTAAAGGTATATGCTAGCTAGGACTTTTCCCCAAAAAATGTATAATAAGTTTTGCGGTTGTTTTTAACACCCAAATGACAAGACAGTCTTTTTACTGCTCTTGCCCGTACTGCTCAGTTGTAGGACACAGAGCCTGTGATGACAGACTGGAGACTTGCAGCACCCATCCATGTGTCTCTTCTGCCCCATTGACCTGTTGGCATCCATTCTCTTTGAGCTGAGTGTTTCCTGTGGTCCTGTTGGTGGGTCTTGCCCTCCTGCTTATGGCGACCTGGTGTGGCCTCCATGTCAAGTGAACTTGGCTCACTTTTAGGTTTTGTCAACTACTTTAGCTGAAAAATGTAAATGGGCAAAAGAGTTGGGTAGAGGGAGAATTTGGGGGCCAGTGAGGGGGAGGGCAAGAGACATTAGTAAATAATTGCCCTAAATTGTACACTGTCTGCTCTGGGGCTGTGAGTAAGGATGTGTCGACTGAGCTGGGGGCACGGGATGGTTCCTGGGCATGAAGAAGGGGCAAGGGGCTCACTAGCTCCGTACTGCCAGACAGAAATATTCCTCTAAAGCCCAGAGTTTCTTTGAAGACAGAGTTTGAGGAACTATTGACTGAAATCTTTGGGGTATAGAAGAGGAATTCATTTGACAAACTTACTCCCTCTACCCTCTGTTCATTAAGGGAAACTGACATCTTTTGCATATCTGGGGTATGCACATTAACACAGAAAGATACATTTTTAAATAATCTGAACTTGTACTAAATTACATTAAGCTTCTTTTCCTGATTGTATCTGTAAAAAAAAAAGAAAAGAAACATGCTTCACTCACAAAAATCTCTCCTTTTATTTTTGCTTCTACATCATGGTATCTGCCAAAGCCATAAGTTTCCAGTATGACAAAGGAAAAATGTGGTTGGTTTCTACCTAAGTTAATTCTGGGATATGAGCTATAGTTTTATATCAAAGTGGAGCTGTCTAATCCCAGTTATGCTTCCAGTCTGAGAAAGAGTAAGAAATATTGGCGAGAACAGAGGCTTTAAAGACCAGCAGCCTGGGTTTGAATCTTTACTCAGCCCCTCACTGTCTGTGTGACCTTGTGCTCTGGGCCTCACTTACTTTGCCTTTACTATGGGTGTATTAAATGTAAGGATTAGCTCATGTAAAGCCCTCAGCTCTGTGTCTTGTCTGGCCCATAGGAGGTATGCAATAGATACTCCTTGCTGTCTTAAGAGTGAAGCTGGCATGAATTCAGTGGGAATAAATGTGTCATCATCATCACTGGAATCTCAAACATTACACAGACATCTTTTAAAATACGGAAATCCCATCCTGTAATCGACGTAGAAGAGCTTTGAATGCACAGATCAGGATGTGTTTACAACCTGTTCAACTTTTTCTTTTGCTTTAATTAAGGTTTATTTGAGCTTGTATGAAGAGAGGATATATTTGGGCAAATTTGACAATATGGAAAGCACAGTCCTTTGTTTCAGCTTCCCACTTTGGATTCCTGAAGAGATCATCCTTGTTGAAACCCTCTGAATTCAGCACAAAGCAGGTTCTGATTCTGACGAAATCTTGCAGTCTGTTTAACCTGCACAAAAATATTTCAAGGGTAACTAGAAAGTACGTAAGAGGATTCAGATGTTTCATGACATACATTTAAAATTCTTCCATTTCCAAATGAGAGCACCATAATACGCAGAAGCAAAAGTGCATCAAAAAGATGAGGGTCCTTTGAGGCAGGCGTTTGGAGAGCTAAGTATCATTTGAAAAATAATTCCCAAAGAAGGATCAGGAGAAGAAAGCATGTAAGTGAGGGACCCAGAGGCTGAGGCTCCGTATTTGCAAATGAGACTGCAATAGGAACTTGACCCATTCAGATAATTTTACCAAGTTGTACCAGTTACCCTACCCAAGCCTCTTCCTGAATGTCTGTGAGAGCATGCAAGTGGTGCAAACACAAGGGAGCCAGGAATCTGCCTTCGGTGTGAGTTGGTTGCACATGGAGGGTGAGGAGCTTATGTTGCTCTAGTGGGGCATTCTGCAGAAAGATCTACACAGATAGGCTCCCTCAGCCCACTTAGAAAGTCAAGTGCCAGCAAGTTGGCAGCTGAATCAATGGTAGCAACAATGCCAAGCTACCAGACAATGAAGGACAATATGAGCAACACTTTCTTATTTAAAGAGACCTCAGTATGTACGAAGCACCACTTGAACTTATATATTATTTTGATTTTTGCAACACCTTTGTAAGGAAACATCCATTATCATTCCCCTTTTATAGATGAGCAAACTGAAGCTCGGTGGCTCACTGACTTGCCCAACATCGTTGCTAGTCAGTGGTAAAACTACAGTTTGAATTCACATTTGCCTGGCTGCAAAACCTCTGTTTACTTATGGGCATAAGAATATAATAACAAAGGGGCACCTAGCTGGCTCAGTCGGTAGATCTTTGGCATCTTTAATGCCTGTTTCCAAAGTTGTTTGACTTGTCATTACTTCCCAGGCAGCAACAAGGATGAGAGAGAAAATGCATGGCAAGTGGCTTCATCTTTGAAGAGATGACCCAGAGTTGCACACATCACTTCAACTCTCATCCCATTGGCTCAAATGCAGCCCCCAGTGGTACCGCACTGCAAAGAAGTCTGGAAATGCTTGTAGACTTCAGTTGGGCAGTCAGTCAAGTACTCATCTGAAACTCAGGTCTTCTGTTATTAGAGAGAAAAGCAAGAGAGTGGACTCTGGGGACAAGCCGCTGCCTCTGCCACCATCTGTTTCCAGTCTGGTCATCAGTCTGATTTCAACTGAGGCGATAGAAGTATTAAGTACCAATCTTAAATGCTCAATGCCAGCAATCTTAAAATGATAAGCAAATAAAACTAAAGAAATCTGATGATCAAGTTTGTGGGCTTCTGGGACACTTAGACCCTTTCTCTGGAAAAATTTTTACAGTCAGATCCACATCAAGCTGGTTGAGTTGATAGTTAATAATCTGGGTGAGTTGTTTATAAAGAGCTAACATTATATTTGTTTGATGGATGACTAATATATGATTATTTAAATGTCCATGTCCTGAAATGAGAGTTTGTTTAAAAATTTAGAGTGAAATTGAAGAAAGAGATCTTGTCTAATTCCATATTTTCACAGATGAGGAAACGGGAGCCCAGAGTGGTTAAATGACTTCTTTCAAGTAACTGAGCTGGGGAAATGGAAAAGCATTTTGTAAAAGAGTTCTATTTACAGTAGTGTCTATTCAGTGCTAGTGGGGCGAGTATGTGAATGAATGAATGAATGTTTGAATTTATATAAATATGAAAGTTAGAGTAAGACACTGTTGAGAAACTAAGTAGCAAAGAAATTGTCATTTTCAGGTAAATAGATGGCCGATTAAAAAGTCACATGGTAGTCATACTTAAATTTTATGAGACTTAAGTTTTAAATGGGCCACCCTGAACTAGACATTTACATTGAATTTTTCCTGAGAACTGTTTTGACTTTGCCTATAAACACATCATCATGACACCATGCAGGTTTCCTCTTCTAAAGCTCTGCTTATTCCAGAATTCAATCAGGTTAGGTCAGATACCTTGAAAACCATGAACAGAATCTTCAAAAGAAACCTAGCACAACTTTTTGAAAATGTATTTTTCCTATTATTAAGACAGGGCACTGTCTTGCTGAGCTGTTTTTTCCTGTACCTCGACAAGTGTTTCATGAGTCACCTTTGCTCAGCCTGACAGCGGAATGGTTCAGAAGGTCACAGCCTTCTTCCTGGCTCTAAAAACCTGCACATTCCTGGAACGAAGGGCATTGTTTCATTGGAAGAAAGCTAATTAGGTAAAGAGATACATTAATGAGCTCTGCAGGAGTCTATACACAGTAAATAAAGAAGAGAAAGGATAACAAGGAAAAGAAAGCCAAAACACATAATGAAAGCCTTAGAAAGTTGAGTTTTCACACATAAAACTATCTGAAGAAAGCCAGAAAGAAAAATTAATTTGCTTCTTCAGTTCTTAGAACACTGATTCCCAACCTTGGTTTTGTGACACTCCAGGATGTCC
Source organism: Vulpes vulpes (assembly GCF_048418805.1). Taxonomy (NCBI): domain Eukaryota; kingdom Metazoa; phylum Chordata; class Mammalia; order Carnivora; family Canidae; genus Vulpes; species Vulpes vulpes. The sequence continues at coordinate 443,622 of NW_027325679.1, read as the reverse complement.
CCAATTATCTCAACAAATGTCATGAAATGTTCCAAAGGATTCTCAAAATGAAATTAGTTTTATTTCATTTAAAAATAGATGGGCAGTAGCTCTTTCAAGAGTAAGGGAATCAAATGAGCATTTGGCTGCCACCAGCTCGAAAGGTTTCCATGCACCAGGTAAGGGCTGATGAAAGAGGCACAGCCATTTTGGAATAGAAATTATTAATACTTATCTAGACATCTTTATCCCCCTAAGCCATGAGATTTCTTTTTGAAAAACAGAATAACGGGCACTGAGGGGGGCATTTGACAGGATGAGCACTGGGTATTACACTATATGTTGGCAAATCAAACTCCAATAAAAAAATATACACCCCCCCACAAAGAAACCCCCTAAACAAACAAACAAACAAAAAAGAAAAACAGGATAACAATAATAATGATGACATTGTTCACATGTTTCCTTTACAAATTGACCTCGGGGGTGGCGGGCGGGGGTTGGCAGTAGATCCTCAGAACATAAGAGCATCAGAAGCGACCTTTGAGGTCAATTCTATTGGACTCCCTCCCTTGAGGAACAGAAAACCTGAACCAAGAGGAATGCGGTGGCTTATCCAACGCACCCAGTGAGTTAAGGACCACAGCCTCCCATGCAGTCATACTGCTGCCTCTGCCTTGTAGGATGTACGAGATTCAGAATTAGGGGAACAAGTCTTTCTGCCAGACTTAAAAAACATCCCTGCTTTGATTTTCCAAATCTAGATCTCACATATTATCCTAATTTTCAAATGGAGAAACTGAGTTCTCAGGTGGGTAATATCTTCTGCCTAACAATAGAGAACACTTAGGAAATGGATTTTGTTGCAGTCAGCCTAAAGGCATGGGGAGTAGAGAGAGGGCTGTCATGAGACATGAGCATAAAGAAAAGTCATATGTACAAGTCAACAATTAAGACATGAGCGAGTGATTAGATATATGCGGCACTCCATTCAACCTTTACCAGAAATCTGGCTATACTGAGAAAGGTCCAGAGTAGCCCTTTAACAGGATGTGGAAACCCAAGTTCATCACAGAAGCTGAGCAGATGAAAGGTGCTAATTAACACTGCTAGGAAACCGTTTGCTTAGAAAATTTTGTATAGTTCTACTTCATGCTCTTTTATAAACCTTGACCAAAGCAGTCTGTTTTAGAATCATATAAGTGCCATAAATATTTTCTTCCCTACCCCCCTTATAGAATTATAGAATCTCGGGATTTAAAAGGTCATTTAGTTCAACCTCTAACTCAAAATGAAAATTCCTTCTTCAGCGTTCTAGCAAACCAGCCTGTTTGACCACCCTCCGCTAACAAGGTGATGCCTGATTTCGGAACCATCTCTAATGGAAAAGAATCCACAGAAATAGGGCTGGGATAAAGTGAGCATGCCTGTGCACCTTACTGATGTGTACTGGCAAATCAGGTTCCATTGACTAAAAATGAAAATAACACTCTCACTTCAAGTCTACACACTAAGCAGCACTTTTGAGGATCCCCTTCTCAGATGCTGTTTATGTGTCAGACAAGAGGTCATGCTCGCACTGGAGTTTTAGCTGTGTTCAGCGCAAATACAGCAATATGTGCAAAACAAACAATGGGATAACAGAGGAGAGTGCAAGCAAACAGTGTGGGCTGCACATTTTTGAGAAAAATGCTCCAGGTATGGAAGTGCCCGAGAGGTTAAAAGGTCACATGTCAGCCACACGTGTCCCATTCCATAAAAGGGTAATTGGGATGGGTGTTGGAGTAAATTTGCTTTTCAAGGAAGAAGTGACACCTTATCTTTTTTTTTTCTTTGAAACTTCCAACCCAACCCAAGATCAAGAGTCCCATACTCTACTGACCGAGCCAGTAGAAGTGCCCTGAAGCTACACCTTACTTAATGCATGGATCAAGATGTGGCTGAGCCATCCAAATTGCTAAACTAAATATTTGATTAAATTTAACCTCCTTCTGTGCCACAATTGCAAATGTAACCCAAAAATATGGGTTGCCAATCTAGCAGTTTGATCATCTTGTAGGGTGTGGCTGAAAGAGATACTAAGAACTGGTAACCAAAGAAAGTATTCATGTTTATACTTTGACCCTTTGAACACTGGGAAAGTTTTAAACAATTTTTTCTTCATTTATTTACCCCCTGACACTTTAGACTATGTTTGAATTATTAGCAATACCTTAGGGAGTAGTGTAGCAATGTTTCCAAATTCACAGGTCACAATTCATAACCTGTCCCGGTTATAAAAACTCGTATTATGTGTCAGGTGCAAGCATATAAACATACATAGAAATGATCTCTGCTCTCAAATACCCTGGAGAAAGTAGAAATGAAGCAATGAAAGCAAAGTTACAGTTTGTCCTCTTTTCATTAAAAAAGATCATATACTCACAAGTAGATTTTAAGTGTATTTACCATAACACTTCACGTTGCTTCTAACACACTCACACCAAATAGTTTATGTATTATATTACTGCTTTCATTTATATTTATAGAAGAAAATAGATGGGTTTAAAATTTGGCTTAACTATTTACTAGCTGTGACTCTGAACAAGCTCTTTAACATCTTTGGATCTGTAAAATGGAATTTCTAACAGAACCTGGGAGGTTTCTCAGACTCCGAAGTGTGTGGAGCATCTAGCATTGTGTCGGACACAGTAATTGTTCAATAAATGGTAACTATTAGTTACAGTTATTTTATGTTTTAATTGTTATCCAGTTTCAAGTACAAGGTATTTAGGCAACATTTAAGATAGCTTTCGGTCATAAAAAATCTATCTACAGAGAATTTTTCTACTGTTTTAGTGTTACCACTTTGTATTTTTTAATCATGTAAACATCTAAAGAGACATAGAAAAAATATATGTTGTAAAACATGTGAACTGGGCCCTGGGTAGTTCAGAGGGTTAGTGTTCAACTCTTAATTTCAGCTCAGGTCATGATCTCAGGGTCCTGGGACTGAGGCCCGAATTGGGCTCTGCACTCAGCATGGAGTCTGCTTGGGATTCTTTCTCCCTCTCCCTCTGCCCCTCCCCTACTCTTCCTCACTCTCTCTCTCTCTAAATAAATAAATAAATACATAAGTAAATAAAATAAAATAAACAAACAAACAAACATAAACGTTTGAACTAACCATCTGGAGGATTAAAACATGACCAATGGTATTAGATCTTTTCTGAGAATTCTGACCACTCTCTCTTAATGTTAAGATAACTATCAACACTTAGCATAAAATGTTAATTTATTTTAGTACTAAGTTCATATTTCTTAGAATTACAGGTAATGGTTTTAATACAATGTTTGTGAGAATGGTAAAAGAAGTAGTGGGGTGGGATATTGGGTCTGGAGTGGAGGGGTTTTAAGAAGGGAGACTGCTGTTTATCCATTGACAGTAACATCTAAATATGCCCTGGATGCCATTTATTGGGAGGTTAGGCTAAATCCCATTTTTTCTGTAGGAACTATGCTCTGTGGTTGCATAAAGTATAATAAAATTGCATGTTACTAGCACTTTGTAAATTTAAGAATGCCAAAGAAAATTGTCTTATTTAGCATTACTTAGTTACCTAAACGATATAATGTTAGAAACTAATATTTTTACAGAAGACTGACATTAATGATTGGTTATACTTCCCTTAAGAGCTTAATAATCTTGATGAATAAAAAAATATTTTCTGAAGAGAATTAAGAAAACATTTTAGAAGCTAAACTGTTGACAGAGGACTCTTTCCTTGTCTAGTAACCCAAATTGACCATCATAATCACCAATTAATGCCTATGTAAGTATCTGTCACAGAAGAGAGTTTCAGGTAATGATATAGACTTGCTATGTTCAAGGAAAACAAAAATTTCCTGCCAATAGTACATAAAACAGGTTTCTCATTAAAGGTCTACAAATGCTGAAGTAAAAGATGTGAGTTTTGGAAAGGAAGCTTATCTCTTATTTAATTTTAATGTTAAAAATGTTGAGAAACATCAGTTTTAAGGATGATATAACGCGTGTATTTTTGGTTACCTCTTGTGGCTGCTAATTACAATTTTTGTATTTATGTGTCCTCATCTTGAATTATTTCAAAACTTTCCTGAAAAAGTTTTTTTGTTTTGTTTGGTTTTTATGACTCCACTGCACACATGGTCATAATGCACTCTTTCTTAAATAATAAGCCTAGGGACAATAAAAGTGGTCTGTTTTCCGTAGCTGTGTAAATGACACATAGTCCCACGCCTGAGCAGCAGTAATAATCAGAGAGGTTCAAATCGTGAGTCTGGGAATATCATAATCAAAAGTGATGCCCTGTGGAAATCCGTGCTCTCTAAAGGACTAAGGAACTGTATTCCCATGGGAGCACTATTTGTGTATTTTACCTTAAGCATTAATCATTTCATTCTTTTGGTAAAGAGATGCACTGATAAAGATGTTAAAGAAAACTCTTAGTGAATAGAGAAATCTTTTTGCTTTTAGTTTTTGTTAGAAATCTTTCCTGTAGTGCCTCTCCTGGCCATTTCAACACTTCTCCTGCTTTCACCCCCATACACACACACACACACACACACACACACACACATACACACACACACACACTCACACTGGTGCCTCTCTCAGTCTGGTCTCTGCTGCCTGGGGGGCTTCTGGGCAGCTGTGATATCCTGAAGGGTGTGTGAAATTGAAGACAAACATTTTTACTAGAGTTTACAGCCTTAACAAAGTAAACTGTGAGCCCTCCAGGTGTCCTTGATGGTAGGAACAAAGGCCTGTGGTGTCTCAAAAAGAGATCTGGATTTTGAATTAAAAGGAGCTACCCTTAAATTTTTGCTCCAAGTTCAAGAGCTGGGTGAACTTGGGCAATCACTTTCTCTCTCTGAGTCTGGGTTTCACCATGAGTCAGCTGGGGGGCAGAGGGGAGGGGGAGAGGTGGGTAGACCAGATCACCTCCAAAAGTCTTAAATGCCTAGAAACCAAAGAATTCAATTATATTTCAACAGTACTAATGGCTTTGGGTGATTTTTTTTCCTTTCATTTTTAATAATTAAGTTGCCTTTAAAAACAAACCAAAGAGAGAGAGAGAGAGAAAAGTTACCTAATTTAAATTTCTCTTTTCAAGAAGCCAAAAGCTAGTGGTGGTAATTTGTTGCCTCTTCAGAGCAAAGGAATTCTTATTTCCTTATTACTCTAAGATAATTCATTTTTCAAATATTTAATAAAAAGCCCACCTAAACCATAAGGTTTTTTTTGTATTAATCAGTATTAATTATGAAATTTTATATCATGCATTTTAGTTTATATGCAGGATTCCACTTCCTTACCTAGCTCTGATCCCACTCTATTAGAAAAGGATCACTAATCACTCCATCTGACCAGTGGAGAAAGGAGGCTCAGAGAGCTTATGACTTGGCCAAGGCTTCAGAGACCCTTAGAAACATGATCTGAATGTAGACATCATCTAGTGCTGGTTCCTGTGTAAATGTGATTAAACTGAAGTTATTTACTTCAAGGCTACTATATCATTAAGTGATATTTCATCTGGAAGGAGTCCAGAAGTTTACTTCATTTGTATTTCGAAGCTTAGATTCCTTGAGTCTATAAAATGGTTCAATAACTGGTCATGGTTTGAGTTGAAAGATTGGTGTATCCATTTGAAGATTGGGAATGTCCTTTGATGGGTAGTAAAGAACCCAATAAATCATTCACAGGGAAAAAAAAAAAGAAAAAGGAAAAAGAATAAAGCACATTTCTTCAGAATTCTGGAGCCATTGTCTCCTGATTGAAGAATGTGGATTTGGACATGTGGGGAGGGGGCATGGGGGGTGGATTTGAATTTTAGCACTATGTGGGCCAAGTAGAAACCCTGGCTCTGCCTTTTCCTGGCTTTTACACATTCAGCAATGCATCCCTTGGAGACTCTGCTTAGTCATATATTAAAGTGGAGTTAATATGAATATTTAACTTGCAAGGTCATTTGTAAGCATTAGAAATAATTTTATAAAGCTCCTGCTATATAGTATTTTACAAAATCATCACGTCAATAAAGGTGACAATGGCTAATAGGGTTCATTTCCTTTCAACTTGTTGTTGGGTCTGTACTGTGATATATTGTATTATTTGATATAAGAAATCTAGTGTTAAAAAAGAAAAGAAAGAAAAAAAAGAAAAGAAAAGAAAAGAAAGAAATCTAGTGTTGGAGCACCAGGGTGGCTCAGTCAGTTAAGGGTCTGTCTTGGGCTAAGGTCATGATCTCCAGGATCTGGGCTAGAGCCCCTCATCAGGCTCCCTGCTGCAAGGGGGAGCCTGCTTCTCCCTCTCACTCTGCCCCTCCCCCTGCTTGTGCTCTCTCTCTCTCTCTCTCTCTCTCTCTCTCTCTAATACATACACTTTCTCAAACAAATAAATAAAATCTTAAAAAAAAGAAAAGAAATCTAGTGTAAGCAGAGGGAGAGTTCTTTCAACGGGAGAGCAGTTGAACTAGATAATCTATGAGATGCCTTGAAACTCTGAGCTCCTACTATTATAATTTATATTTTCCAATGTGTCCTATCTATTAGAGATTCTAATATGGTAGCAAAATAGACACTATTGTTCTTGATTGATTGATATATTGCAAATAACTTTCAGAATAGAACCTGGCCATATGCCCAAAGGAAAAGGCTGGTCTTCCTGGTGATAAACAATGCCAGAAGGAGATGCACACTGGTAGCAAGAGTAACAATAGCAGTAATAGCAACAATCATTTTTAAATTATCTACTGTATTTCAGGCACCTTAAGCCACACTACGAAAGTTGACTGTTACCTTAAGACCCTGGAGACCATGGCCCTGTGATCGTGCCAGGGATGGAGGAGACACACTGTGCGCTGTGTGTTGTGAAGCTGAAGTGTCCACAAAAGACTGCAAAACATTTCTACGGGGCAGGTGTGCCATGGAAAATATGCTGCTATTAGCATCTTACAATCAGAATCTCTCTCTCATTAGTTCTGAGTGACCGTGCACTTTCTAGACCTCAGTTTTCTCAACTATAAAAAAAAAAAAAGAAAAGCTGAGATAATCTCCTTCCAAGTCTAGCATCCTATACCCTGATGCGGTATTCAGTTATTTAACTCACCTGAACCCTGTGGGTTCTTCTAAGTGTGTACAATTCTATAGGTGAATACAATTCACTAATTTTCTTTTGTTTTCCCTTCTTAAAACAACATTAATATCCAATTTTTAGCCTGAATAAACTGGAACATGACACGTTTGTATGAATATCTGAACTGACTCACAAATACGTTTCCTAATTAAGTTTTAATTATTAAGATTTCGCAGCAGAATCAGCTCCATCAATCTTGCGATGTTTAAATAGTATCAGAAAATCAAAGCTTTCTATTGAGGACTGACACCGGAGCAGATTTTCTTTTTGTCAAGTGTGCATTAATTTCCTGTTAAGCAACATTGTAGTTGTCATAAATTTCAGAGTAATCAGACCCATAGGAACTAAATAAAGTGAAGTGGGTGTCAGAGATCCAATTGCTATGTCATAAAAATGTCTACATGAGATTTTGAACTCTTGGCTCAATCCTTTTCCTTCTTCCTAAGTGGCCCCTAAGGACAGTGATATATTTAGGAAAAATCTAGAAATTAGATTGCAAAAAAAAAAAAAAACAGTACCAGGCAACAGGGGTAAAACTGTCTCTATAAATGTGACAGACATAAAAGAAAGTGAAGGGAAGTTAAAAATTACCATAGGGCAGGCAGGACACCTGTTAAAGAACCCACTGCTGCCAGTCACAGCTGGAAAGAAAAATGAAAGAGATGCAAACAACTGTCCTGGAAGCATGAAATCATTCTTTTGTCTTTTTTTTCTTATGAACAATTACAGTATGCAAAAAATAAGGGGGTTCTCAAAGTATTGGGATGAAAATTTCATCAGTCTCTGCATAAAAATAGCAGAGGCAAGGAAGTGTGCCTCTTTGAAAACAGGCCGTGTTTGGGAGCTCCCAGTGCATTGAAGGAAGTGGTAATTAATGCAGAGTGAATGACTTTGAATGAAGGATGAATAGGGGGCATAACAATGGGTAGGTTTTTTTCTTTCTTTCCTTTTATTTTCTTTTTCTTTCTTTTTTCTTCTTCTTTCTTTTCTTTTCTTTCTTTCTCTCTCTCTCTCTCTCTCTCTTTTTTTTTTTTTTTTTTTAGGTTAAAGCATTGAAGAAAGAAAGCTGTTAAAAGATGGCTACTGTGAGGCCAGAACTTCAATGTCTGTCTTGTGTGGCTCTCCCTTCCAGGCTGTGGTGGGAGTTTGTTTTGTACCGCTCTCCCATCACAATGCAGTTAATTTGCACCAATTTCATTTTTGTGCGTGCTCCTCGATGTTTTTCCTTTCTGCTGGATGTTTTTAAAAAAATATTATTTTGGCAGGGCTTGGTCCTTTGATGATCCTTTTGAGCAAATGGTTTGCCCAAAGTTCAGATGGCGCTGGCTCCGTCTTCTTTTTCATTTACAACATCAAGAGGATTACAGAGAATAACTTTGTTGCCCCACATCAATGATATTTCTTCAGGCTACTAGAAAGGTAGTTCTCAGAAAGTGTGTCTTCTAATAGTTTAGAACCTCCACAGGCTTCAGATAAAACAAGTATTAAATACAGAAAGCTCACAAGGATACCAAGGAAGGTTAAACTCACGCAACCTCCTTCATCTCAAACACCTGAAATATATCTTTTTTTTTTTTTTTGACTGCCGAAGTGTGATCATGGTGAAGACAGCAGTAAGATCTTATATAACAGAAGACAGAAAAAGACAGAGAGTCACGTGGAGATGCACACACATATTAGTGAGAGAACACAAAAACAATCCTGTCAAAAGGTAAGTAATTTATAACAAGCCAAAAATAGGTGTCAGTTCAAAAGATAATATAAATGGGCTACTCACAGTGTGATTTTTCTCTTAGTGAAACCATCTGACCTAACTCAAAATTTGGTGTTAAGGACGTTTTAGGAATCTCACAATTTTCACAATTATGAATATGCAGAGGAATTCCCAAATAGGGCAGGCAACGTGAACCTCTCTCCCCTGGGTCCCAGGAAGCATTTCAGCTGTGGCTGGACATTGAATGTGGATGACTCACTAGCTCCTTCAAAACCCGGCCTTTCCTCTGCCCCTTCCCCTTGAACTAGCTTCTCTCATCTTCTGTCGGGAAATTCTGTGAACAGCTGAAAAGGTCCAGAGGAGGGACCGCTATCATGACTTGGTAACTAAATATCCCAGAATTTGGCCATAGTCTCAATGTGGGATAATTGTATTCTTTTTAAAAGAATCTGCTTTATTGACTGCATAACTAAATATGATTTCAACTTTATACTTTTTAAAAAAAGAGGTTTTATTTATTTGAAAGAGAGAGAGCATGAGCGGGAGAACGGGGGTTGGGGGGGGCAGAGGGAGAGGGAGAAGCAGACTCCCCACTGAGCAGGAAGCTCAACGCAGGACCCTGGGATCATGACCTGAGCTGAAGGCAGATGACTAAGCCACCCAGGCCCCCCTCAACTTTACACCTTTATAAAGCTTCTCATACAAGTAAATTCAAACCTGGAACAATTCCTTGGTGAGATTGAAAGCACAGAAAGATTCTTGGCTGTCTTAAAAATTACTACATATTTCGGATGCCCCTAAAAACCTTTGCCTAAAGATGTCCTCCCTGACTTGTCAGGTTACCTGAAATTCCAAAATGAAAAATAAATTGTGTCCTCAAATCTCCATAGAAAGCCACAGTCCCTGAGTGGGCACTTCTGTCAGCTGGGGATTTAGAAGAGTCTGAGAGAAAGGTTTTGGGGAACAGAAGGTACAAAGGGGTGAAAGAAATTATAGAAGATCACTTGGTACCTACTCTTTTTGTCATCCTTCTCTCATTTCCATTTTTGCCTCCTTAAAATAGTTGTCATCCCTATCCTCAACTATTTCAGTATTTCTAAACAGACTCCCAGACTTCCTCATCAACCTATTTCAGTTTACCCCTATGCTGCCACCAAAATAATCTTACAAAACAGGGCTTTGTTCAAGACCCTACTCAAAAATCTTTGGGCTTCCCTTTTGTCTCCCTAAAATATTTAATCTTCCAGTTGAGCATTCAAGGACCTCCATAATCTGGTTGTAAATGTGCCTTTCAGGCCTCAGCTCATGCTGCTTTCTGCCATGCTTCCTGTTACTTCAACCTCTCTAGAAATATTTTATTGTCTGAACATAATTATGCTTACCCACCTTCAAGCTTTTGTTCATATTATTCTTATCACCAAATGCTTTCTCCCCTTCCCTAACGTCCTATGCACCCTGGTAATTTAAATATAGTTTAAAAGGATGTTACTCAGCTTTTAGGAGGGGCAAGGAAATGGTGCAGTTTCTTGTCTAGTTTCTCTGCTCTGGGCCAGTGGAGGTTGTTATAGACTTTCTGAAGCAGAGTTTGATTATCACTATCAAAATCCTGGAAATTATGTATACCATGTGATGCCACAATTATACTTCTAGAATTTTTTTCCTAAAAAAATATATATTATATTATATTAATCATATATACAATTTCCATATATTAATTATATACAATTATTAATTATATATATACAATTATATATACAATTAATTTCCATATGTATATGGAAATTGTGGCACCTGGCTGGCCCAGTCAGTAGAGCATGTGAATCTTGATCTTGGGGTCATGAGTTCAAACCCCATGTTGGGGGTAGAGTTTACTTAATAAAACACACATATGTACGGAAATAACTATTTGGCAAGAAGGATAGTATCATATACAATAGCAAAAAATTTGCAAGAACCTTAATGCTTCAAACTTAGTTAAATAAATGATGATATATCTAGGAATGAAATTATCTTTAGCTATTATAAGTAGTTTTGCAAAGTGATGCTTAACAATACAATATTCTTGATAAATTATTGACTAATAGGATTTCTAAATTGTATAGGTGGTTTGATCATTTGATACGTATATATCTATCTTTCTTGCTACGAAAACTGGAAAGAAATGCTCCAAATTGTTTCATAGTTTCTATCTCTGGGAGTGTGAATGATGCTTTTTTTCTATTTATAAAAAAAATGAACATGGCTATCCAGTAATGGAAAGACACGAAGAAACCTTAAATGCATATTGCTAAGTGAAAGAAGCCAGTCTGAAAAGCCACCTACTATATAATTCTAACTATATGGTAATTTGGAAAAGCCAGGCTATTGAATCAATGAAAAGATCAGTTGTTTCTGGGGGGTTGGGGAAACAGAGTGAGATATGAAAAAGTGGAGCCCGGAAATTTTTAGGGCATTGAAATTATTCCATATTATTATGGATGGATATTATTATGAGGGATACATCACACTATGCATTTATCAAAACCATTGAACTGTAGAGCGAAGAAGAGAACCCAAATGTAAACTATTGCCTTTAGTTAATAATAATGATACACTAATACTGATTCATTAATTATAACAAATGTACCATATTAATGCAAGATGTTAATAATAGGGGAAACTGCATGGGGAGGGAGGAGTTATGTGAGAACTCTCTGTTCCATCTGCTCAATTTTCTGTAGAGCTGAAACTACTCTAAAAAATAAAGCTTATTAATTTTAAAAATGAACATGATGTACTTTATGATAAAGGGAAAAGTATCCTCAAAATACCTCCTAAGATTCCTTCAGAGCCCAATTTAAGTGCCCACTCCTCCGTTAAGTTTCCTCTTACCTTTCAAGCTTTGTGCCTTCTCCATGGCTGAAGGCTCATTGTGCTCCCACAGCACATGCTCAGGCTGCTGGGGTGTTAGGAACAGTGCTCTGCCTGAGGGCAGGGACTGACCATGTCCCTTCCCCTCATGCCCAACATGATGTCTGCCACAAAGCAGACTGCCCATAAACTCATAGGCACAGGTGCACACACACACACACACACACACAAAGAAAAGTAAATATGAAAAAATATATATAACAGAATATATACACAATGCACATTATACACATTGACTTACTCAGTTTTGAGAGTATTAATTCAGCCTTGGAAAGAGCAACTAATCTACTTGTGTGGGATTAATGATGATTTAGGTCATTCAAAGAAAAACAAATACTCACATAGTTAAATCTCTCTAGTAGATACTATCAGTCAAAAGTGTCACTGCTTCAAAGCTTGGATAATCATCGATATCTTCCCAAATACATGGTTCTTTTTTATTAGCATGATCTTGGTATAGCCATACAATTTTCCCCAGTGTTCCTCTCAATATATAATCTGATGTTTTCAACATGCATAAAAGTAATAAAAAAATCTTTAATTTTTTAGAATGATCTGAAATGTTGTAATTTAAGCAATTAAAAAGTCACATCTTTATTCTTTGTGTAATTTTGGGGCCCCAATGGCATTTCTGACCCACCCACAGCTTCTAGAAGTTATACATGCAAAGAATTATAGAAGGGAGTAGCAATGGGATGTAAAACAGAAGAAACAGCGTTCTGTTGTACTTTAAAAAAAGGGAACGTGTAATATACACCAGGGTCCTTAAATAACCCATTTCCTCTCAAGAAGAAAAGACATGTTATTAAATGCATCACTTCTTCAGTTCCTTCCATGACAATGAATGTAGATACTCTTAAACACAAGGTATATAGTGTTGGCTGCAAAGATGGTCCAGCATCTGGGCTCTTTTCATTATTTTGCTTCTAGTGGCACTTTAAGTCTCTGGTGTCTTACCTCTACTGAGACCTGGCATTTCTTTGTGTTGGAGAGGCAATTTAATCCATTTTTACTGTCTGCAAACAGACTTTCAAACAAAACCTCAAACTCTTTGAATGTGCCCCAAGGATTCCACCAAACCTATAATCCTCCACTCTTTTCTGGGCTGTGGAGGGTGGTGACAGGAATAGAGCTGGCACCAACTAGGGAGCCTCATTAGTGTTTGTGATTTTGATTTTTGTTACCATTCTGCTTTGTGGCCATTTCAAAGTTGGAGCAATAACTATCCTCACATCTCACTGCACCCTTCCTTCTGCTCCCCCGAATTCAAGCCACCTGGAATGATCTGGAGCAGCGTCTCCAGACCATGGAGAAGGCCAGCAGACAGGCTTTCTCTCGTGGAGTCAGGGGGCCTGATTATAAATAGGTGAGTGTTCAGCATCTGGATGTTGACAGTTCGAGTGAGCGGCAGACAGCCAACCCCATGGCAATGATCAGTGATCAAGTTCTACATGCTTAAGACTACCTCTGGATACAGGGAGTTGAGGCAAGTGGGCCTGGCCGCATAGGCAAAGCTTGGACAAAGATGAATCGGGAAGGAGAGATAAAAGATAAATGATCCTAGTTGTGTCTTTCTTTGTGGGAAATCACACTTTGGAAAATAGTACATTTTCAAAGTAGTCTTTTGAAAAAACTGAGGCTAGTGCAGTAGAAGGAACCACGGGCAAACAGCCTTCATCACGTGACTGCCATGTGCCAGGCAAGTGATGCCGCTTAACTCTCAGAAACATCTAGGCATTGCCATTCCATTTCACAGATGAGGAAACAGAGAAAGACAAAGTAGTTTCCACACTCTATGTTGAAACTGGACCTGTCTGATCCAGAACACCTGCTCTTACCTGGCTTCTGGTGGGAGCTTGCAGGCATCCATGGTGACGTCTTTCCCAGCTTTCCAAAGAACTTGCATGCCTCCCCTTCCCTGTTGAATTCGTGACTGACTGTTCATTTTGAATGTAAGCAAGGCTTGTAGAGTACTTGAAATGTAAGCATTTCTTATTTATAGGAGCTATTTAATCCTCTGAGTTTATGGGTCTTTACAATGCATGTTTGATTTTAAACATTAAGAGCTACATCTTAGGGCAAACATGTGACCATTTATGAAAACAACAAAGTGGATCGAGAGCATTGCTCATATCAAGTCTTTAAGTTCAACTGCATCTTCTTGTTGAAGCTTCAAATTATTTGTTCATGTTGGAAAATATTGGTATTTTACCACTGCTGTCTCTATCACATCCCTAGTACCCAGAAAACCATGAGTGGAAGTCATCAAAAAGAAAAGGGCCCATAAAGCTGTGGAAAGAGCAGGGACCTCATGCCAATATGCTCATGGTTTGAATCATGGTGGCCCTGTTGCTGAGTGTATAACCAGTCACTTATCTCTCTGAGCTTCACTCAGGCCTATTCATGTGAGAATACAAAGACACTTTTTACCTGTACTTTTATTTGTTAGTGGAGAGGTCATCTGAGTGAGTCCTGTACTGACACCAAAACATGATCTTCACAATCAAGACACGGATACTTATGACTTTTAGCAGATGTGGTAATGTTGGTCTGAGCCAACAACTTACTTTCTATGTGTCAACTTCCAAGTCTGTAAAATAAAAAATATGTATGTTATAGGGATGCAGGGGCAAGAAGTATAAGTATGTGAAATTGCTTTGCTATCATTCATGATTCAAATAGTAGGAATTCATCTGGGTCATCTTATAGATTCAAGTGGGTTGGAGTAACTAATACCAGGTTCTAATTCTTTGGAAACCTGAGATTGGATCTATGTTAATAATAGCGCAGTTCGTAAGCCCAAACAGTTTATCTATTTGCAGAGCATTCATATCAGTCACTTCCTTTCTGTCACATTTTGGATCAGTTCCTTTTAGGTGATTTAAGAGTACGTGAGGTTTTTTTTACAAATGTTATAGGTACCCACATAAGGTTTCTTTAGGGCAAAAATATGGTAATTTTTAGAAAGTTAGCTCTTATACAGGAATAATAATCCTAATAGTCAATGGGGGCTCACTAAGTCCCAAGTATTATCTTAGCCATTTGACCATATAGGCTATGCCAATTAATCCACAATTCCACTTAAGGATATGGCAGCTGAGGCATGGGGAGGCTAAATAATGTGCTTTGGCCTTGCCACCTAAGTCAAAGAGCAATAAAGTGGTGGAGCTGAAGTTTATATTCAAGAGGTTTGGACCCAAGTGGATACTTTTAGCCACTTCACTGCATCGTATTTACAAATAAATTAATTAACAGGTAAAGTAGTTGATATTTAGGACAAGGAGTTGGTCCCTTAAACTCTTTCTCCTTTCCTTTTCTCCTTTATATATATATTTTTATTTTAGCATTATTTCTATTCTTTCCTCCTTTTGAGGAAGCATATCCCTTCAGAGGCAGGAATGTAATAGGACAACCACATATAAAGTATAAGAATCCAGTGGAAACACTCATTGTCTCCCAAGAACCGGGAGCAGAATCGTGTTCCAAATTGGGAAGTGCCAATTCCACTCCCCTCCTCTACTTCTACATCATTGTTTATTCTTAAGAGAATAAACCAGGGGCTGGGAAAGGAACCACATGACAGGAGATGAGCTACATCTTGCCTTCAGTGATATTGTTTACTCTATTTGAATTCATAAGTAGTGCAATTATTTTTACATTAACAAACTTTTGTTGATAGCTTTCCATCTAGACACAGAACATTTTACCACTTTTTAATAAGAATTTCTAGAAAAAGCTTTAGTTCCCAAAGATTCCCACAAGAGACTCAACATGTGGAGTCCCCATTGCTCCTGTACTTCTCAGTCCCCCATTGTTCCTCTTGTTGCCTGGGTCTTGTATTCTATCGTAATTGATGCTTAAGACCAAAGGACACAAAATGAAGTTATGCTTGTCTCATTATTCAAACGGGACAATTCTTTAAAAGGCTAGTGGGCTTACCACAACTTCTTAAACATATAGGTGACACCAAGAACTGGTGTTTTTCATTTCCCTACTAAATTATTTTGGAATATTTAGCCCATTCAACAAGAAGAGTTAGGCAGTTTCAGACCAGGTTACAAGTGGAAAGACATTTGTCAAGGCTGCTTTCACTGGCAATATACTTTAATGAGATGGCATTGAGAGAAGATGGTTAAAAGAACAAAGTCAGGTTTGTTGTGAGGCCATCAGTAACCCAAGAAGCCGCACTGCTCGGGGGCAGAGGCTGTGGAAAGGGTAATTGCAGGGAGTGCCAATCACACACACACACTACACAGAAACAACCGGCCATTGATGGCCTACACCAACGGAGGGGCACGGAGGCAGGGAGGGTGCAAAACAGCAGATACTTCGGAATTCCTTTCTGTTTGCCTTTCAGTGGTGTTATGTAGGTTCCATCGCTAGGAGAAAAAACGAGAAGGAAAATGCTGGTAGGAGCAAGGAAAATGCTGTGAGAGTTTACCCAGCCAGAATTGTGGGATGAAAAGGACAAGAGGTGAGTCCCATTTCAGTACAGTGGTTAATGCAAGGCACAGAAAGTTTTGATTTGGTCTCGATGTTCCTACTGGAAGTATGTGGAAGTTTGCAAATTTAGAGAAAAAGGTCTGTCATCTACAAAAAGGAAAGAAAAGGCTAAAGGATGTCCATGGATATGGATGAGGAATCCCCGCGGTCAGGGCTGGATCACAAATCTGCGCAAACATTTATAGGGCCAGCTCTACAATTTAAGCCAGTCCCTCCAAGGTCATGAGAATTATGGACTCCACTGCCATTGTCAGTGCTAGTCTTTTCACTTCCTCCTGGAAACCTGGGAAGGGCTGCAGTAAAGCCCCAAAGTCATATTGCATTACAAGAGAGATTAAGATGAAACACTGGGAGTCCAGGAGCTAAAAGACAGACAAGCAGGGTGAAGTGACCATCTTTCAGATAGATGCCATTAGTATGCTTGATTCAAAGGAAGAGGGAATAGAGGAAGAAACTCAAGAAGTGCTTTCAAGGGCGTGGGGCACTGGAGTCGCTAAGTGGCAGCGGCTATTGAGGAAAAGCCTCCTCTGTAGCAAGCCACTGAACAGGAAGAGGTGGAAGCTGTTCTTGTGGCAAGAGTATTCCAGAAATAGGATAGAGTTGCAGTACGTATTAGGGCTTGAACAGAAATAACGAGGAATAATTTTGATGAGCACAATCATATGTGATTGATTTAAAAAAAAAAACACAACAAAATCCTCTGATCTTGATTACACACTTTGGTATATAAACCACCTTCCCTTTTTAGAAAGCTTAACCCCTCTGAATAAATTCAGCTCATGTTTCAAATTAAGTTATAATGCCAGATTGAATTCAAATTAAACATAAAATAACGAATTTGTGCTCTTAGTGCTCAGGAATGGTGGCGTGATTTTTATTGTTTCTCCATTCGCTTGGTGTGGTGTCTTTCACCTAGCAGGTGAGCAATAAATATGCTGATTTTCTTGATTTAATCAGCGCTTGTGATTCTTTTCAATACCCAGTGGTTGTAGGCATGGATTCCACAACTGACCTGGTTTGATAGTGACTTTTTGGTTTGCTACATCCTATGGACATTATTAATATCTCATTTTAATGATTTCATCTAGGATTTCACACTTTTCCTACTCTTCCTTTTTTTTTTTTTTTTTTTTTTGTGGAAACTGTCTTTTGGTTCTTGTACTCCTTTTGGATTTCTTTGCAGACCTTTCCCCCTTCTCTTCCAAAACCTTTGAATGCTGTTATTATTTGGTGGCCCAGACACTCCGAGGAGCCCCAAATCCATATCTGCAGCCCAGAGAGGTTTTCAGAGCTCAAGATGAGCTACTAGAAGTCTGTATCTGAATGCCCCAGCATTAATGCAAAACCAAGTTTATCTATCTTTTCCTATTAAACCTCTTATATCTCTATACTGATGAAAGGCTCAAATTTTTTCCAGTTACCCAAGGCAGCTTATAACAACCATTTTAGGCCTCTCCCTCTCTGAACCCCTGATGTTCAGTCTCTAGACTTCCTTAATGTCCTCTTCTTACCTACTACCTCTGCCAGAGTACAGCCTTTATCATTTTTTGAACCAGAGCAAGAGTTGCCCTTTCAGATAGCTGAGTTTCTAACTTTCCATCTGTAATCCAGTCTCAAGTCAGCCTCCAAGATGATTTCATACTTTCAAAATTAGAGGCTTGACCAACAGAAAGCATATTTACATGGCTAAGAGGGGGAATCCTAGGGTACGTGCAAACTCCAAACCCAGCAGCTGTGTGGACTTTGTAGTTACATGAGTCAATGGCACCCACAACCTTTATTTCCTTACCCTTGTCCCCCACTTAAACTAGTTTGAATTGGTTTTTCTGTCACTTGCAACCAAAACAAACTTAACTGATACAGCATCATGCCAACAGAACAACAATGAAGCTTCTCCATGAGGATAAAGCCTTGTTCCCATTTTCACTCCCCACTCCAGTTTTCCCAGCCTTGCACATGCTCATCCTTTACAATTCAGATTTCTCCCCTCATTCAAAATCTTACTCTTGTTCAAGACTCCTCTGCAAATTTTTCTTTGACTCTTTCATGTTGAAATCACATTATTAAGATGTCCTATGCTCAGTAGGACCACTTACAAAGGAATCCCAATCAATGGATGATACCATCCATGGAGTGAACTGCTAAATACCTTCAACAGCTTTGAGTGAAAAGCGTGGCTAGAATGAATTCAGGAGAAACTTCCCTAGTTGTCAGGAGACCCTCTGAACTCTTAGAACCTCAGTGCTGCCTTTCAAGAAAGGGATGAATGGAATAGTGTTTTGAAGTGAGAAGACCCTTGATAAATATCTTATCAGGTCAAATAAAAAGAAATCTCTGTGTCTCTATGTCTCTATGGCAAGGGAGCCATGAGAAGGTGGGTAGGAGTAAGAAGTTCCATCTCTTATATAGCAAAGTCAGTAAACTGATGGCTTTAGAAAGTATTCTAGAATAAATGTAAAGTATCTCACTCAATTTTCCTGATGAATGATTTCTCTTCATTTTTTGCTGTCTTCAAATCATTGGTTGTATTTGTTTACTCAATTTCAACTTTGGCACTTTTAATAAAAATTTACTTCAGATGTAGTATTAAAAATATCTTCTATGTACAGAGAACATGCTTTCTTGATTTTTCTATTGGGTTCACATATTTGCAGTCTTCCTGATAGGGAAATGCATAGTGGAAAGCAGGAGCATGGATTAAATACTACTACTCAGTGTGCCAGATCCTTTGTATGTATCATATAATTTGATTCTTACAGCGTTATTACTCTGGTAGGAGTAGTAGTGCTTGAGAGCCCTAGTCAAGAATGCCGCCCCGCCCAAATAGATCAGGCCTCATAGAGTTTCCACAGCTCAATGACAGAGGAGTGCAGTGATTGGGAATTCATCCAAGTGTGGAAAGAGGGGTTTAAATCCCAGTTCTACCCTTGACCAGCTGTGTGACCATGGGTAAGTTGCTTAACCAGTCTGAGCCTTGGTTTCATCATCTGTAAGATAAGGGTTTTAATGGCACCTCCATCCTAAGGTTATTGTGATGATTAATGATTTAATAATTGAAATGTGCTTAGAAGAGAGCATGGCACTTGGTTAGTACTATAATGTTTCACAAAATTAATAAAATATTTAAAGATCATCTCTCATCTTTGCACTAAGATAGCAAGGTAAGTACCTCAGTCCAAGCAACATTTAAATACAAGATTTCCAGGCCAGTCTTATAAAAATGTCATCAAACTCACCAAACTGCAAATTCTACCAGGATAACTGGCAAAAGTTTAGGCCATTAGAGAGACTTTCTAAGTGTGCCAGTCATTGGTGTTCCTTTTATTCTCCTCTAGAAACCTGACATCTGAAACCTAAATATCCTCTAAAAGATTCTAACTCAGACAGAGAGGTGTTGAGAAGGGAGAGTATCCCTGAAAGTTATTTTAATGATCTCTCATCTACTTGTGTATATCGAGGATATTGTATTGAGGATCTTCTTTTTTTTTAAGTATTTTATTTATTTATTCATGAGAGACACACAGAGAGAGAGACAGAGACACAGGCAGAGGGAGAAGCAGGCTCCATGCAGGGAGCCCGACTTGGGTCTTGATCCCGGGTCTCCAGGATCACGCCCTGGGCTGAAGGCGGCGCTAAATCGCTGAGCCACCTGGGCTGTCCGTATTGAGGATCTTCTAACCATATCCAGGCTCATTGGGAAAGTGTTTGGTGTTCAACTCATGACACCTTCCATGCATGCTCCTGATAGGCTTGCACTTTCATCTCATGGAGAAGGAAATGGAGACCTAGAGAAAGGGAATGACTTGTTCAATGTTGCATATGGGTTAGGTCAAGAATATGAACCACTAGCGGTAGAATGTGTGTGCTGGGGGTGGGGGTGGGGTGAACACGACTTAAAGATCACATGTGAAGTTTGTTAACCATTTTCCTGAGGTTAAGACTTTTTTATAGGCCGGACTTTACCTAAAAGAAAACACAGTTTACATCCAGACTTAGGGCTGACATACACAGGTATCTCCAAATTAGTAAAAAGCAAGCAAACGAACAAAAAAACACCCAACAACATAATTAAAGGTAGACTCACCCAATAGGATTGTCTGGGATGCTAGAAAAAGAGATCCAGAGTTTCACCCCAGGAAACTTCGGTGGTGATATGGTGATGACTCACCCAAAGTGCAAAGACAAGAGTGAAGAATGATGAGCAAGAAATGCTGGCCAAAAGCTTGATAGTGAGAAAAGTCACGCATAACTGCAAACTCATCATGGACCTACAGAAAACAAACAGGTCATGCAGGATCTGGTACCTGGGTGATCCTTTTGGTACTATACATGTCCTCCAAACACTGAGAAGTGGAATCAAGAGACACAAATTTATCTCCCCTGGTGGATCTCAAACAATCTTGGAAATGAACAGATAGATTTATGCCAATATTTAAATATTAACAATGCTGTTATCTGATAATGATGTGTCACTTCATCTGGAAGAATTAGGGAAGACTTTATGCTTGAGTTGCTGAAGTGCCACCACTTTTCAAAGGATATCAAGTATAAATAAGTTCTATTACTTACAACAAGATGCAGGCTTTGTTTAAGTACAAAGAAGTATAGTGAAATTCTAATTTAAGTCAAAGAGCTTACTGAAGAGGACACGGCAGACATTATTGTCTCTGAGTTGTCAGTAACCAGTTTTATACTGGCTATGGTGACACAGGAGAAAGATTTCAGTAATAATTGGATTATTTTGTTTTCTAAAATTCTATGGGGTTGCTCCAGATGAATGCAAATAGGCACTTAAGAAGGATGCCTACAATGGTAGTAGACAAATGGTGCATGCCACAGCCCAAGGGGAAAAGCGTACTGTTGATAGTAGAAGCCCCTCTGACTCCCCCGTGTATTCTTGGGAAGTCATGAGTCAGAGTATCTTCACCAGCAGTGTGATACCAAGCACAAGTCTGTGAGTCAAATAAGCAGAAAATAAAGTTTTGGGAACCAAATAAGAAATATGTAAGTGAAAATGTGCAGCACGTGAGAGGATGCATAGTATGTATTTTGTAAGAATGTGTTGAACATGAATATAAAGATGCTTTATTTTCACTTTGAATGTGGTACCTTCTGAGAAATACTTTAAATTGTCCCACTTTTATATATTTTCTGGCTTGTGAATTACCTGTAATCAAATTCAAGCATAGGTTCCACTTGGCAGGAGTTGTAATGCTAATGGTCACTTCCAAACTTAATTGATATGCGTTCAGATTGTGTTTATCAAATAATCTGAAAAAAGATCTCTCTGCACACAATTAGCCACATGGCAAGATTATTTTATCACTAGAAACTGTTAACGGGAGACTAAATCATTCTGTTACCTGTCTTAAAAACATTTCAAACACTAATCGCAGATCTTTAAAACTGAATACACATTTTTTTGATTGTAATTTTTGAAATATATTTTTGTTGCATAAATAATTTTTGTAAAAAAAAATCAAAATAACACAACCAGTTCAGTTAAGTAAAAAGTAAAATCCCCTATTTATTCTTTACCTTCCAACCCTACTCACTAAAAACAAGCACTGCTCATTTTCATGTGTTTAGCAATCCCCAATTTTTTTCTTCACATGTACAAACACATAGATTAGACAGACATCTTATAACTCAGACAGTGAGCACACTGTCTTGCAATTTGCTTTCCCTTTTGTAATAACATAGTGTGGACATTTGCATGCATGGCCCTCCCTTAACAGTGACTGTGGCTAAGTCACTTCAAGTCACTGGAAGAGACTCTCTTGTGAATCCAGTTTCTGTTAGGACATATGTAGTAAGCTCTTACAGATTGTAATGATAGGCACATCGATCTAAGGAGGACGAGGAGTGAGCACAAAGCTGGCAGCCTGGAGAATAGGTTGGGCTGGCCAGGCCCAGCTTCCTGGAACATGAGGGCCTTGAACTTTGTGTAAGGTCGAGGCAGGAAAAGGAAATCTAAGTCGGATTGTGAGGTGAACCTTCTGGAACCAGGTGGAAATAAACCGTTTGAAAGAAAGGGGATAAGGAAAGGAAGAATTAATGTTTTCTAAATAGATACCACATACCAGGCATGGGGCTTGGCCCTCTCTCAAACAATCACGAACATGTGCAATTCTCACTACAAGCTTGAGAGGGGGTGCTACTGCCCCCCAATTTACAGATAAAGTGGGGCTTAGACATGTGCATTACTGAGAACACACGTAATTAATGTCAGGGCAGGGATCTAAGCCTTCGTCCCTAAATCCAAAACCCTAACTCCTTCTGTGGTATTAGAGGGAGATTAAATTATGTTATTTAAACATGCAAATCACCAATTTCAATGCCTAACAAAAGCAGCTGCTCGGAAAAATCTAGTCTTTCTTCTGTAATATATGTATCTGTTTTAGAATCCTCATGTATCTGAAGTTAGGTACATCTGGCAGAAGGGAAGTTTTTTCTTCATACTTTTTACCAAATATAATATGGTATTGTATAATAGTACTCTGATCATTCTTTGCAAAGTTTGAAGACCAAACTGGTCCTGGTGAAAATGTGATATATTTGAATTTTAAAGAGAGTCTATTATGATTCTATTTATTTATTGGTAGAATGTGAGGATCTTTACCCTTTCAAGTCATAGCTATGATAGAAAGATCTTGGATATCCAGTCTTCCTTTCCTAACAGCCCTATAGGCCCTTGGTGAGTCAGAAACACATGGATTGAAATTCCCCTGAAATCTATGGTGAGAAAGCACTTATGTCAGCTCCTGCTAAGCTCTCAGTAAACACTCTGCTGATTGTAATTAATCAGGGAAGTTTGTTCATTGCCATGTCCTGCAGGTCAATCAAGTTCTTGTGCAGTGATCTGGGGACCAGCTCTTGACCCACAGCTATGACAAAGTGATCTACAGTGACACTCACATAGGATCTTTATCCGTGACTGCATCCCATAACTGCAAAGACAGCCTGGGGCTTAGGAGACTCTCCATGAGAATTTGGTGAATGAATGAATGAATGAGCAAACTAAAAATCAATGTGGAGATTTGAATCCTGGTCTCATTTCTGCCGCTAACAGCCATATGTCAATGAGCAAGTAGTCAACCTCTCTGGCCTTAGTTCTGTGGTTAATGAAATTAAAATGTTTGGCATGGTGATTTCTGATGCTCCTTTCAGCTTTCTTACTTTTAAATCCTACTTGAAAGGATGTTCTTCCTAAGGATCTTTGTGTCTTTCTTTCCACTCTCTTGGCAACATTTCCCAGGAAAGATTGTTAAATCTCAATTTCTTTCTTTTTAACTCTCTTTTGTTAAATAAATTTATAGTGTATATGCTAACCATTATCATGGCTCCAGACCCCTAAGCAAAATACCTTTAAAGCTGATTGACCAAGCACTGTTAGTGCTAACAAAAGAGTAAGATTTTGGGGGAGATTCTAGCTCTAGAATAATTCTGTTTGGAATCTATTGATAAGGGTAATGAACTTCATTCTATAATTACTATTAATAGCTTAAATAATATTTTGGAGAAGAAAAATGCTGAAAATTCATACTAAAGTGTGAGTGACCGATAGCAACTGTTTTATTTGGGTAGGGTTTTATTGTGGGATAGAGAGAGAGGAGGAGCTAGAGAAGGAGATGATAGAAGTTCAAGGTACCTGGAATGAGGAAACGGAGAAAAA
This sequence comes from Vulpes vulpes, assembly GCF_048418805.1. NCBI lineage: Eukaryota > Metazoa > Chordata > Mammalia > Carnivora > Canidae > Vulpes > Vulpes vulpes. The sequence goes on along the minus strand of NW_027325679.1, from coordinate 419,685 downwards.
GGTGGACTTAGAGCTAAGACAGAAAATGAATGTGACCCACTGAGGGTCTGTTCTTTGTTTAAGCTTCCTCAAAGAAAAGTTCTAGGGGTGCCTGGGTGGTTCAGTTGGTTAAGTGCCCAACTCTTGATTTCAGCTCAAGTTATGATCTTGGGATTGCGACATCGAGATGTTCCCCAGGCCCCATACCTGTGCTTGGAGTCTGCTTGGGATTCTCTTTCTCCCTCTCCTTTGCCCCTCCCCCATCCATAAAAAAATCCTAAAAATCCCGCTGACAAGGGGTAGAATTCTTTAGGAAACTGGAAATATATATTTATACAAATACACACACACTCATATTTGGTAATCATTTTTGTTTTAGCTCTCCTTTTTCCTTCCTGATTCGTTTTTTTGTCTTTGAAATTCTCAGTAAATCAACTAATACTATTGAGAGTTGCAGTTCTGCTTTTCAAAAAAGACACTTTGGAAGACATAACCTAAAACTTTTCTCATAGCATCTGTTTATGGTTAAACTGCTAATTGAATGGCCCTTAATAGAATAACGCTATATTCCTGTTGAGCACACAAGTCTTAACTGCAATTAGCAAGCTCTTGAGTTCCAATTTTGTTCAGGGAATATTTATAAAATGATTTTTTCCATCACATTTAAATGGTTTACATAAAGAACTGATTTTTGAGCCAGAGAATCCTTTTTTTAAAGTTCTAGGACTTTATGATTATAATAGTTGAAAAAATCCATTTTTAAGAAGCCTGAAAACATGGACAAAGTTAAAGGTCAATTTAAAATAATTGTGCAAAATGAATGAACATGCAAAATCATGATCTCTGCTAGGTGAAGGTTCTGTAAATACCAGTTCATCTTTATTTCTCAGTAGGCACAGAGACATATCTGGCTCCATTCACACTGATGGAGAGACTTACAATCTGAATTATTTAACAAGTGTTCCTTGAACATTGTAGGGTCTCAAGAAGTGGTTTTATGACTGGGTGAACCACCTTATCCAAGACATTCAAATGAATGCAAATAGAATGGCAATGAAGTAAGGCTCCATGTCACAGATTCAAAAATGTCTTGAGAGCATATATTGTTGGGAAGAACTAATTCAATTTATTAGGAATAAATATGAAACTTACTAATTTTTAAGATTTATTAATTTTAGAAATAGAGCATGAGCAGAGGGAGGGGCAAAGGGACAGAATCCTTAAGCAGACCACCCATTGAGTGCAGAGCCCATCACAGGGCTCAGTGGGGGGCTCAACATGGGGCTGGATCTGGGATCCTGAGATCATGACCTGAGCCAAAATCAAGAGCTGGATACTCAACGGACTGAGCCACCAGGTGGTCAACTTGAGTTTTAAAAACACCTGTACTGGGATCCCTGGGTGGCGCAGCGGTTTGGCGCCTGCCTTTGGCCCAGGGCGCGATCCTGGAGACCCGGGATCGAATCCCACATCAGGCTCCCGGTGCATGGAGCCTGCTTCTCCCTCCGCCTGTGTCTCTGCCTCTCTCTCTCTCTCTGTGACTATCATAAATAAATAAAAAATTAAAAAAAAAAAAAAATAAAAACACCTGTACTGATATAACATAATAGAGGGCGTCCAAAATATTGGAGATTTTGGTTGACTTTAAATTTAGTAAGTTAACAGTATGTCATAGTTTCCCTAAATAGAAAGATAGAAAGCAGCTCAGTTTGCATTATGAGCAATATAGTGTCCACAATAAAGCAGGTGATATTTCCATTCTCCTTTTCACTTAGATATGATCTGCAATATTGTGTTTGGATCTAACCATCTTTTAAAAAATACGGTCAATTTTTTTTTAGTTGAATAAATCAAAGTGTCTCTGCTGGTGGGCACCTAGACTGTGGATAGGTCTTGGATCCTATCATTTGAGTGGAGATGAAATAAACTAAAATCATCTAGTGAAGATCAAGACTTGAAGAAAGACCAGAGCTTCCACTGAAAGATAGTAAGAGAGTGACCAGATCAAAGGAAATATTAGCCACAAACTGCCTTCTGCACATGTTAGACAATATCTGGATTATAGTGCTTGGATCTAGATATAATTTTTAAATTAACTAGTTTTCTTATAGAAGTAATGGATTCCCATAGAAATAAAATAAAATAATAAAATAAAATAAAATAAAATAAAATAAAATAAAATAAAATAAAAAAGCAAATACCCTGACAGTGACAGGTGTAAAGTAAAATTTAAGTCTTCCCACCATCATTCCAACATCTGAATCTCATTCCTTAGAGAAAACTAATGTAAATAATTCAATGTACCAACTCCAGAGTTTTTCTATTTGTGTACTAACACAGGCTACTATATTTCTTTAAGTAAGCATGGGATCAAGTTTATATAGTTTGAGGTGTTTTACTTAAAAATGCTTGGTTATATTTTCATATTATCCATATATTACACCCATTGTTGCATAATATTCTATAACATGAATGTATCAGTTGATTAATAATTCTCTTGACTATCATCGTATATTTAATGATGTTTCCTTGATAAATATTTAGGTTGTTTCCACTTTTTTATTGTAAATAATGCTGCAATAAACACTTTTGACTATTCATTGTATACCCTTACAAGAATATCCAGTTTGGGGAGGCCTGGGTGGCTCAGTGGTTTAGCACTGCCTTCAGCCCAGGGCGTGATCCTGGAGACCCGGGATCGAGTCCTGCGTCGGGCTCCTTGCATGGAGCCTGCTTCTCCCTCTGCCTGTGTCTCTGCCTCTCTCTCTCTCCCTCTCTCTCTCTCATGAATGAATAAAATAAAATCTTAGGGGAAAAAATTACCCCTTCACAAAAAAAGTAATGAAGGAAGGAAAGAAAATAAAAAGAAAGGAAGGAAAGAGGGAAGAGAGGAAAGAAAATAAAAAACTCTTGACTGTTTCCCAGTGCTTGTGCCCCATATCTATTTACCTTTCAGCAGGAATCCTTGAGCTGTCTCTGCTCTCATGTGCCAGCTCTTCCTCAACCACTCCCATAGGCTTTCCTCTCCACCACTCCTCTGAAGCAGTTTTTATCAAGGTCACTGATGTCTTTCATTTCATTAAACCCATGGTCAGTTCTCTGTTCTCATTCTACTTGACTCTCCATATCATTTGACACAAGAAATTATTCCTTGTTAATACATTTCCTTCCGTGACTTTGGGGCCAGCACATTCTCCTGCATTTCTTTCAACCTCACCAGTCATTCTCCAAGTATCCTCTACTATCAAATTTCTTCCATTTAACCTCCGTGCATTAGAACACTTCAGACCTCTCCTTCCCTTTCCCCCTCGTCTCACCTCTTTTCCTCTCTCCTTCCCTCACCTCTCCTTCCTTCTCTTCCCATGCTCTGCTCTTTCCTCTTTTCCTCCATCTACTTGATCTTATCCAGTCCTACAGCTTTTAATACCTTACTCCTTCAATGTCAGTCTCTCCTCTGAGCTTCAGTTCTCTGTTTTGTGGTCACACACAATCTCTGCTTGGATGTCTGATAGACACTGTGCGCTCAATATGTCTAAGACAGAACTCTTATTGCCTGAGCCGTTTCCACTTATTCCTCCCCTAGTCTTAACCAGAGGTGCAAATGGCAACACTGCCCTCTCCCCATTAGTGAATTTGGCACTATCCCTGGCTCCTCTCTTCCCTTCATGCTCCTTATTCAATCCATCAGCAAGATCTGACAGCAGCACTACTTCCAAAATACAAGTCAAGGCCTTACGTCCTCCACTACCTGCCAAGACTTAGGCCTTCATTCTATCCTTAGTCCTGGGCTCCCAACTGGCTTGTTTCCTGTCTTGTTTCTCCACTCCCCTGCAGTTGGTTCTTTATACAGTAAATAGGGTAATTTTTTCTTTCTTTTTTTTTTTTTAAGATTTTATTTATTTGTTCATGAAAGATACACAGAGAGAGGCAGAGACACAGGCAGAGGGAGAAGCAGGTTCCCTGTGGGAAGCCCGATGCGGGACTTGATCCCAGGACCTCGGCATTGTGCCCTGAGCCAAAGGCAGATGCTCAACCACTGAGCCATGCAGGTGTCCCCAGTGTAATCTTTTCAAATCAGACCCTGTCACTGACCAGGTTAAAGTTTTCTGATGAAATTCAACCACTTAACATGAAGTGTATGTAGGCTCTACAGGACCTGACCGTTGGCTTTCTGACCACTCACTCATCATCCCCTCCCTCACTCTCTCCCCTCCAGCAAGTCTGGCCTCCTTGCAGTCCCTGAAACACAGTGAACTGCCTCAGGGACTTTTGTTTTTGCTGGTCCCTTTATTGAGAGGATTCATCTCCCTGTGGGTTATAGGGCTGATTGTCTTTCATTCTTAAGGTTTTAACTCAAATGCTATTTCTACAACAGGTTTCCCCACTTACCCTAGCTAAACACACCTGCCCACACACCCATGATCCCACTCATTCTCTACTTTACTGCCCTATTATATTTTCTCTATCTCACTGAAAGCTTAAATGATAGTATTTTCTGTCTTCCTCAATGGAATGTAAACCCCACAAGTAAGTGATTTTATCTGTCTCATAGATGTATACACAGGCACAGCTAGATTTGTGCCTGAGACATAGCAAGCCCATAGTAAGTAGAACATGTTTTGATAATTCTAGAAAACAAACAAACAAAACCCACATTGTTTATAATTTATATATTTACTTATTGAGATCACATAGAATTTACAGATTACCATAGGGAGACATGACATTCTTAACATATTAAATCCTGCCCAAGAACATTAAATATGTCTCCAATTACCCAAGAGTTTTTTAAACGTTGTTTTGTTTTGTTTTTTATCAAATTCTGGTAGCCCTATCCCAGGGGGAACTTTTTATACTTTAGAGGCATATTTATTTAAGAGAAGCAAACTCAATGTTACTATCATATTTGTCTCCAAATGTGATGTCATGTAGAAGAGGGAATTAACTTTTTCACCATATTCCAAAGACTAAAACTAGACAGGAGTTAAAAGATAAGAAAATTTCAGCTCAAGGAAGAAGTTTCTAATAATTAGAATATGGGGTAAACTGTCCGTGAGGGCATAAACTCTCCATCATAGGAATGTCCAAGCAGAAATTGTGAGATTATAATGGAAGTTCCTGTATTTTATGGGAGGCTGGACTAGAAGGCACCTACAGACACTCTTAAGTTTGAGACTATGATCCATTTTTCTACTACAAATTCCTACCAGTTTGATGCATTCCAAGAAATTAAATCAACTGCAAGTTTCCCCAGTCACAGATATTTAAGGGGTTCTGAAACTGAGTGATTTCATGGTGAAGTCCAGACTCTATTCATGTACTTCCATCTCTGCCCTATGAATTATATCTCCTTTCACTAAATAAATCTTTAAGACTGGTTTCTCCTTGGACCTAAGCTTTCTGACATATTTTACTGTACTAAGGCACCATGAAATAGAGGGTGTTAAAATCCAAAACGACTTGGTATTTTCCTTAAGAAATCAGATGACAAAGCTGTGAACAGCCAAGCCAACAGGTTTTGCAAGATGTTACTTGTCTCTGCAAGTTATTGCTTTCAAATGGGCTAAATCAAATAGTGTGAAGCTTTATTGAAGAAGTTTTGTCCAAAGTTGTTCCTACTGACCCGCAAACCTGGATTTTTTTTTTTTTTTTTTTGCCACCTCCAAAACCTTGAAACATTCACAGGAAAAAAAAAAAAAAAGAGTAAGAGGGAAAGTAATAATGATAGTAGCCTTGCTTGCTATTATCTTCATTTGAAAGAAGTGATATTGTTTGCAAAAGGTCCAAGGCTATGGAGCTCAACCACAATTCTAGATAGCTCAGCAAGGCTTACCAGATAGCAGAGTGAGCTTCTTTGTTCCAGTGCTTCATGGAAAGGAATCATTTCACAGCTTGTATGGATTCTGCAAAGACCTCAAGCTAGGAAGTGTAAGGTGACCTGCGGGAGGTGTGCAGGGGTCACTCGAGTGACATGAGACGTCTCTTCTGGCTGTTGGATTATACTTACAAGCTCTTACAATGTGACTGCCACTCTGACCTTCTTGCCGCTCAAGTCCAGGGATCTTAGGAGATAGGAAAGAGATTCCAAACCAACTTAGACTCATGCTTCACGATGTCATTCATTTGTCAATCCAAAATTCAAGCAGAAAAGACTACCCATTCTCAAAAAAGTTTTTAGACATTTTAGTGCCTCAAAGACATACTTTATACAACAGAATCTTCTCTTAGGAAGTCCATCATGATGTTAGTCACTGTCAGCTGCCTAGAAAATCCACTGGGCTGGTTTCATGGAATTTCTAGAAGCCCATTCAGAGCTTTGGATCACACCTTCTTATGTGTATACCACAGGCTGTAGTTGGTAGCAATAGTCAGATTTATAAAATATCCCCTTTAAAATTCCATTAAACAGAGAGACCATGGATGCCTGACATCATGCAGGAGCCATGTGAGACATAAGGAGCTTGCATTTAAGATTTGCTTCATGACTTTTTGTCTCAGGAGAAGCAAGGCTAATGCAATGTTCCCTAAATGCCAACATGTCTTCCAAAGGAAATCCCATTTGATGGCACTCCGGCTTCAATACCAGATCCTAACCAGACACAGGGGTTGTGTCTCCTCCTTTTTAACTTTTACTGCCTGGCTTTCATTTCTTCATTTGTAAAATGGTATATTACCCTCCTCTGTATTTCACAGAGGATGATGAAAGAAGCTATTAATAAAATAATTTATATAAAAGTACCTTAAAGATTTTAAAGCCCCATTCAAATAAAAAAATGATGTTATTACCTAAGATTTGAATTTAATTGTAGAAGTATTTTGTTTGTTTGTTTTTCACTTGCTTTCTCTGTAGATGACAAAAGGATCTAAGGAATGGATCTAAGGAATAAATGACGTGTTAAATTCTATCCATTCTCAAAATATAGCATTTCTGTGGAAAGGAGGACACAATGTATGACACATAATGAGACTTTTCTGGGTGTGCCTTTTAGGATATTAAAAGTCTCACTACTTTTTAGGCATACCTACATATGATAAATATGTTCCTAAAGCAAGTAAATTTCTCAGAATTTAAGTATAAAGATTGTGAAATGCATTCATTGCTTCAAAACATTTCCTAAGAGTTGCTTTCAATTAAAAAAAAGTACATGTTTACATTAAAAATGTTGCTTGAATTCCTGCCTCCTCCCTAACATTATTAGCTGCTGCAAATGGGCAAGCAAAATTCAAAATTACCTTCTAGAGGAAACCTCTACTGATCATCATCAGATTACCTGAATTTATTCACTTGGTGTTTGGACTATTTTTCATCATTATTTGAGTATAAATTATACATATAGAATAAAAACAAACTCAGCCCCAGGAGGAGTTTCTGAAATAATCCTCTATCCTCTGGTTTTATAGAAGAAAACACCAACCCTCAGAGATGGTAAGTGATTTGACTGAAAACACACAGCTCCTGTATGTGGAAGAGAGAATAAGATTCACCACTTCTGGCTTGCAGCCGGTGGCTTGTTCCACCCCATGCTACCTTAGCCCAGGGTAAGAAATATTTAATTGAAGGCTAATGATGAAAGACAATGAAGACATATTGTATTTCTTCTTTGGATTTCTTCACATATCACAGCAGCACCTAGGAACTCAGATAATTATAGCATGAGGAGACAAGTGACAGGAGAGCAAAACACCTCCTCTAATTCCTAGCCCTCTGTCAAATGCAGAGGATGTGGCAAATTGCTACCTGTAGGCTCCTGGAGGCAGGCGGGAGAGGTGCATTACTTGTGCAAAGAAGCAATCTTGGCATCTCCCTTTGTGAGATGTAAATCTCAGATTTGGGTAGATTTCAGGGATGGGGAGGGAAAGCCCTTAGCCTCAGGTCTTGGACTCAAAATATTCTTTCCTCAGTTCCTACCAAATTAACTTGAGCCACAAACAACTCCCTTAGTGGAGGTGCAGAGCTGGGTGGGGAATGTGAGGTTGATCCCCTGTTACTGAAACTCTTCAAGTCTTCTATTATCTGATTCAGCTGCCCTCTTCCTAATGAAGATCAAATTATATCCAGGATTCTGTTTTGCTGAAAAGAGAGAGAGAGATCATGGGACATATCATTTTACAGAAGACAATACCAGCAATTTCTGAATGAATCTGGCAGCTAAGCCCAGCAATTATTTGGATCGCCAATCACTGGTTCTTTAGAGATGGACTGTGCTAGTGGGGCTTTACAAAGGGGCAAAGCTGTGGTGGCATCCAGTCTCCAGGTAGCAGAGATCATTGGTTTTCACTGTTCACTCCAGCACATTCTATTAAGTCACAATATTTTCCAAAATTCCAACGTACTATAATGAAAAGGAAGAAAAAACCAAATCACTCCGTTCAGAAAAATGTTAATTTTCTACTTAAAGCCATTAGAAAGAAACTGCCTCACCAGAACAAGAAACCACTGGAACATTCTCTACATTAAGATATGGGGGAATATTTGATTTTTAGGTGAAAATGTGGATTTTTTAAAAATTATAAAGAAATTTGGTGCCAATTAGCAGAAAAGGATTTGTGAAATAGCTAATTCAAACCAGATGCCTGGGGAAATTGAGTTCGCTGTTCCTTCCTCAACAGTATATCAGTTGAGTATGTGTCTGTGTTGCCCTTTGCAGATGAGCTGTGCAGCCAATGGTTAGAAAATAAAGGTGAATTTTGGTTCCATGTTAGGAAGAATTTCCTGATGACTGGAGCTGTCCAAATATGTAATGAGCTGCATCAGAGGGTCCCTGTAGCTGGAGATGTTTCTAGAGAAGAGGGAATGAAGCCGAGACGAGGCAGTGGACTATATGACCTCTCAATGCCATTGTAGAATTTTCTAAAACTCTTTCCTTTATCCCTAAGAAACATTTCCCCATGCCCATGGCTTTTGCAATTTAAAAATCATGGATTGTTAGAAATGTATATATTCGACATTTATCCAAATATAATAAGGGAAAAAAATGAGTCCCAAAACAATAGCTTTAGAGAAAAAGATTTTTATTAAAAAAAAAAAAAAAAAAGTCTCCTCATGCATCTATCCTTCCAAGGGATTTTTCTAAAATGATTCTAAGTTGCAAATAACTACTGAGCATTCAGCCCAGCTGTCTCTGGTTGGTGATGGCCTTGAAGTGGGGGTGTCACCCCTCACCTGAAAGTGGCATAATCTCATTTTCCTGCTATGAAAATAGTTGATGTAGGCAACCAACCCTTTTACCGCGTTTCCGCAAAGCAGTGTAAATGTTAGTAGGTCACAATGGAACAGACAAAGAGAATTTGACAAGTAATCTGTTTATCCTTCAGATTATAAGACAGCTCTCAGGGCCACATTAAAGGAACACTCACCTGGCCAAGAGAAAGAAGCCATCGCTCTGAACAGAGAAAAAGGCAGCTTTCAGACAATCAGGAGAGCGATGGTGAGTCATCTTGCCACCTCTGAAGGTGGTGACAGAGAGCAGAAGTTCTGCCTCAAAGGCCAGTACCACAAATTTAAAGCACAATGTTGGTATAAGGAAAACAACAACAACAAAGATAGGCTAAAGGCGGGGAAAGTGGCCTTCAACATTTAAGCCACTTAATGCATAAACGGGAGCAAAGCACATAGGAGGAAACATTCTGATTGTTGCAGTGTCACAAGTCCTTGTAAAGAAGCCGTCAATTAAATCGCATACACCCAGAGAGATTTAAAACATCTGAAATGCAACTTTGTCCTTGAATTAAGGTATCTAGTTGGCACTTGATTTAGGCTTCTGTGAAGTGCCACCAATAACTGCCATTTCAGGTGCACTTTGTCTCTGTCTCTCAGCCCTTCTCTTTTCTTGTACCTGTCTGCATGTGTTCCCTCTGCCTGGAAAAGTTGTCTTCTTTTAATTTACCTAGATGAACTCCATCTTATTCCTCACGTCCCAGCCCACGTGTCCCTTTCTCTTCAAAGCCGCCTTACTTGATGCACATTTCATTCTTTCCCTGAGTCTTTTCCTAATTCTTGTGTTTGCCTACAACACAAACGTCTGACTACAACACGCTCCAGGGACCAGAGACCTCACATCCTTCATGATTTCTATTCAGTCTCGAGGAAGGCGTTTTGATAAATAAATGAAGAAATATTTTTTGATAAATAAATAATAAACAAATGGCAGAATAAGGTCAGAGTGGCAATAAGCAAGAAGGGTCCTCAGCACCGAGTGTCAATGCTAGTGGGTGTCTACCTTCCCCTTTTGTGCCCCAGGAGGCAGGTGCTGTGGGGTGTGGTACTCTAAAGGGCGCGGGTTTAGATGGCAAACTTTTCTGATGGTGATGGTTTCCAAGGATCAAAACAGCCTAATGCTTCTAAATTCTCTGCTGCTAGGTAGATCCACATGGCTCAGATTGCCTTACCATAGTATACTCCCTGGTGAGACATTAGTGGTAAGAATGGCTAAAAGCAAAGAAGACTCTAAAGTTGTTTATATCTACCCAATGAAACAAATCCTTTTGCTTTCACAGAAATGCTTTGTATATTAAAGTATCACATGAACAGACAAATAAGTTAAAAATCTCTAAACACAGAGTTACATCTTGCGTTTTTCAAAGCAGCAGCTGGACTGAGGGACTTCCTGACCAGTCAGAATGTGGCCTTGGGTGCCTCTTCTTCCTAACACTTATCAGAAGTGAAACTTTACATTTCTTCCTGTAATTATTTATTTAAGATCTGTGTTTCCCAAATAGATGATAAGTTGCCTGAAGTTAGGGGCATTGTCTGCTTTTGTTACCAGTGTCTTCCTAGCACAAAGGCCAAGAGAGATTAGATGAATTAGTGAATAAATGAATGAATGAATAGGACTTACATTACACTCTCCCTACACCTGGCTTATCACCAGCTTGCGGGGTACCCTTGAATAAGTCACTTTATCTTGCTGGTATTCATTCTCTCATTTGAGAAAATAATGATATCATTTTGACCCCTCTGAATAGAGTTTCAAGGCTCACATTGCATGAAAGTGACAAAATTCTATTAAAATGTAAGCCACTGTTCAAGAAGTACTCTTGCCACTGGAGCTTTAGATTCAGAAAACGGAGCAAAAGCAGATCTGAGATCAAGTGTGTCCTGAAAGCAAGTGTGGGGCTAAGACTGAACTAAATACTAACTTCAGGAATTTTGTAATCACTCCCTAGCACCCGTGAAAGGAAGGAGGGCAATGTGGCAGTTTCAGGCAACCCCTGGGTTGGCACTCCAGAAAAATTGGGGAGACAAACATTAGCCCAACCTTCATGGGAAGGATATCAAGGCTACATACTGAGTCCCAGTGGCTCAGTCCTGGTCCTTCAGCTCAAAGGAAGCACAAGATTGTACTAAATGTGTGGACCCTAGCCAACCTGGACACTAGAAAAACCAATTTAATTTTCCTTAATCAAGTGAGTGGTAGACTCAAGAGCAAGACAACATTTGAGGGGAGGAGTATCTTGATGCTATGATTATCCAACTAATAATAAAATATTTGTTGTCTAGTATATATTAGAAGCTTTATACTCTAACATTAGCTCTTCAGGGTAGGTGCCTCTATACCTATTTTATAGATGGGGAAGTTAAGACTCAGAGATCAAGAAACTTGATCACACAGCTAGGTGGTACAGCTCAGATTCAAACATGGGACTACCTGCCTTCAAATATGCTCTTTCCACTCTGCCTTCCAAAAAAGAAAATTAAGATTTTTAAGAGCAGAGGAATAACCCAGGCATGAGGTTCTCCTGAGTGTGAGACCCTGTGTGCACAGATCATAGGCCCAAGGAGCTGGTCCTGCAAACTGTTCAAAGTTGGCTAAAAAGGATCAGGTAACCAAGTAACCCCTACCTCTTGCCAGTTCTGAGAATTCCCTATAGTTCGCACCTTGGCCAATGGAGTTGAGGTAGGGCAAAGGGCAGTAGCATGGGGAAGAGGCAGGAGGAAGGGTCACAGAAGTAAAGTAGGTCATTACTAGTATGCCTTCCAGGGACCCAAGCTGCCTGGGACAAGCACCAATGGGACCTGAGAGCCCAACATCCTGAGAACAGCCCTACTGCTGAGGCCATAGTCAGACACCATCGCCATCACCATCCACACCCTGGTTATCCCCAAGACAGGTGCAAGGTCTGGGGAAACAAGATTGGCAACTATGACATAAACATACAAATATTTAAACAGAATGAAGGGGGGAAATTCCCATGAGAAACCAAATAAGAAATATTCGTTGCTAAAAACTCAAGTTACATGGAGGCAGAACCAACAAAACAGGGCTTTTCCAGTCTAGTTTCCGTCAATGTCAGAGCCAATAGAGCAGGACAATCCAAGGGCAGGAAGTTTCTTAAGAACAAATGAGACCAATTTAGTGGAATGCTATTGTTGACTGACCAGAGTGTTTATGCTATTTTGGGAAAGGATGGATATAGCGACTTTTTATCAAAATTCATTTATTTTTAATACTGATATGAAAAATCATACAAGCTTGCTCAGAAAACTTGGAAAAGAGAGAATCACAGTGAAAAAAAATCATGCATAGGTCTGCCACTCAGGGATAACCATTAGCAATTTGATCTTTTGGTAAACTTTTATTACATAAAAACATGTATATATTATATATAAAATAACTTATATATAATATACGCACTGATGTACATATATAATATATATAATCATTTTCAAGCATGAAAACCTTAGTAATATATTATGATTTCTTTCCCTTGTTAAGTACTATTCTGTATAGTTGCTAATAGCTGCATAAGAGCTCACCAAATAAATCCTCTAAGTCAAGTTTCTTTCTTTTTTTTTTTCTCTTTGTGGTATTTACAAACAATGCTGGTATAAACATCTTTGGCACACACATACACTTTCACCAATATAATTACTTATTCCTGGTGTTGCTCAGAAAACATTTTCATCTGATGTGGCATTTTCTGTTCCCATTCTTAGGAAAAACCATAGAAAGAAAGTGTTAATGATAGTGCAACAGCCTGGACAGATTGCCTTCTCTGTACTCCTAACGTCCCCCTAGCACTTCCCCTGCACATCTTTTATGGCACCTAACACCCTCTACCTTCTTGTTATTTATGGTGCAACTGGATACTCCTGAAGAGAAAAGCTGTGTGAGACTCACCTCTGCATCCCTCAGGGCCTTGTCCATATTAGGTGCTCTATAAATATTTATACAATAGCTGAACAAGGTCTCCCAAGTCCTGTAGCCAGTCCTAATTCCCAGCCCCCTGCCAACTTCCCTGTACAATTGATGTGACATTTCCTTCTCAGCTGAGGGACTGAAGTTTGGAGATATGTCCTAAGGGGTCAATTAGTTCCTTTGATGTGTCTACTGTCAGGTGACCAGAGGTGGGTCTTTTGAGAAACTTAGCAGTCAAGTGGTTTAGAATTTCCTAGGTGAGTATAGAAGAATTAAGAAGTCGGGGTTTATACTACTCTGTGCTCTCCAGAAATGACTTGATGTTTTACACCCCAAATTAATTATAGTTTTTATATTCAGAAAGGTGTTGCTAAACTTACTTCTAGAGACCATTCAGTATTGTGTAAAGGAAAAAGATGATCTAAAGTACAAATGGCATACTGCCTGTTTTTAAATGCAGTGAACCTCATTCTAAACATTTGCTTGGCTTATTCTACTCCTCTTGAAAGCTGTTGGCTAGAGCTCTTCCCTATGTTAGCTTTAAAATAGTCTCAGTTCTCATCTGTTAGAAGTGTTATACCACATTCTATCTCTTAGGAGCAATATATATATATATATATATATATATATATATATATATATACACACACACATATATATATATATTTAAATCAATTCTCATGAACTGATTAATTTCTACAAAATCTCCTTTCCCTGTACTAGCCTCCTCCTATGTGCTACACTATTGCTTCTCACTATATATTAAGTTTATGTTAGGAGCTGGGGTGCAAATATGAATGAGAGATGGGAGAGACAGGTTCAGAACAAAAAACCAGAGCTCTTGAGGGAATTCCACGGGGTAGAAAATCAAATAAGTCAACTCCACATTCCTGGTTCCCGGGGGGGCGGGGGGGGGGGGGTCACTATTCTCGCCTTAACCCTGAACACTTCCTTCCCCCCAAACTTCTACACTGAAGAGGCATCCTAGTGCAAGGGAAACAGTTGGGGGAAAATCTAGCTTTGGATTTGGCTCATCTCTTTATTAGCTTTGGGTCCTGGGTAAGTTTCTGAGCATCTACAAGCAGGATGGCGTATGATTGCAATAGCAAGTGGTAAAGAGCAAGTGGTCTGCAGCCAGATTGCTTGGGGTCAAATCTCTCTCAGCATTGTAAGTTGTGTGACCTTGGGTGGGTTATTTCAGTTCTCTGGGCTTCAGTTCCATCAGCTGTAAAATTGTAATAAAAGTAGTACCTACTTTGTAGGCTTGTGGAGGTTAAATATATTAATCTACATAAAGTGGTTAGAATAACAGTAACTCTTATGACAGTGATTGCAGTTGCTACTTACAGAAGTCATAATGGTGATGGTGGTGGTGGTAGTATGAGTTTTAACAGTCTGTGCCCAATCACAAGCCCCAGACCTGGAGCTTATATTTAATTACCTCTGGTTAATTCTGTTAGGATTTGAAGAACCTAAATTACTTGCATCCTTCATACCTTATTAATAACATCAACACCTACCGAGAGCTTTTCATGTGTCAGACAAATTCTAAGAACATTGGAAGTACTGGTTTACCTAATTCTCACTCTAAGGTCGGGTACGATTATTAGCTCCAACTCACAGATAGGACAACTGAGTCACAGGGGAATAAGTGGCTTGTCCAAGAGTTAGATAGCTAACAAGAGGCCTGGCCCCATCCCATGGAATGATAAGACGAATCCTCTGGAGCCTGATTTCCTCCTGTTAGTAGCCAATAGCTATACAATATCATTTGAGCTTCTAAGTACAAGGCTGTTCTGTGTACTTGCAAGACTCTATTCTAAAAAATATTCACAAAAATGACCAGCTTTTCCAGTGAAAATGATGGTATTTTGAGAATTTGGCTGAGCATTGCTGTCTGGCTGCGGTATGGGGATAAGAGGGAGTGCTCCTGTTTGCATTAGCGAGGGAAGGACTGTGAACTATTATCTTACCTTGTTATCTGAGCTGCTGGTGCACAAGGAAGTTTCCTTTGCTAATGGTTGAACTGCTCTTCAGATAAAGGCCTCCCCTGGATCTCCGCAGCACTAATTAATCAGCTGTTAAAACAGTAGTTGATAAAGACAGGCTTACTTAAAGTTCGAATTGCCTGCAATCAGAGATAACCAGCGAGTCCCTTTTGGCAGTGAGATATGAAAACAGGAGAATGATCTCTTATCAAAGTGAACATGGCACTAAAATGAAAAATGCAGTTCAGAAAATAGTTAAAGCAACTTCAAATTGAAAAGAATAAACATATAATTATTTCTTTCAACCTGTGTAGATAAAGTGAAAATGGCACAAAACATACACACAGACCCCCGCACATAAATATGATCCACACTAACGCTTCAGTCCAAGTTGGATGAGCAGAGCCAGAGTGGGCTTCCCTAATGTGGTTACATGAGAGGGTGACATGTGGCCACCATTTCCCTTTGTTGGCTTCTTATTTGCTACCATTGCTTATTTTGGAAAGTTAAATTAAAAATTTGAGTTCTCAGAGGCAAGGACATGATTTTAAAAAATTATTTATTAAAGAAATCACCTGAAGAAAAGGAGCATATGGGGTGAATGGAAATCAACTTCCCTGAGAAAATGCTTAGATGAAATGGAGAAATAAATCATGTGAATTGGTTTCGATATTAATAACAGCTTTCCAATGAGTTAAAAGAGAAAAAGGCTAGCTAATTGGCATGGATGGGGAGGGAAGGAAGATTCTCCTTCCTGGGGAATGAGATTCAGGGAGGCTCCCCAGGTAGAAATATAAAGTGTCATATAGGAGCTTGTCAAAGACTCTAATATTTACAGAAACACAGAATTGAAGTGTCTAGATATAAAGGCTATGGTTCAAAGATCTTCTCAAAAACTTAA
This sequence comes from Vulpes vulpes, assembly GCF_048418805.1. Taxonomy (NCBI): domain Eukaryota; kingdom Metazoa; phylum Chordata; class Mammalia; order Carnivora; family Canidae; genus Vulpes; species Vulpes vulpes. The sequence continues at coordinate 403,678 of NW_027325679.1, read as the reverse complement.
ATTTTTTTTTTTTTTAAATCGAAAGCAAATATAATTGAAGAATTGGATTGCAAGGAAACTATTGTTTGAATAATCTATAAAATATTGAATTGATCATAAACATAAACATGAAATGTGTAAAGCCGCCCCCAGACACGTAAACTTGGGAAGATTTCCTAAGCAGTGCTGTTGTTAGCGCTATTGCTAACATTTTATTTTATCTTTTTTTAAAGATTTTATTTATTTATTTACTTATTTATTTATTCATTCATTCATTCATTCATTCATTCATTCATTTGAGAGAGAGTGAAAGAGAGAGGAAGAGGGAGCATGAGCAGGAGGAGGGGCAGAAGCAGACTACCTGCTAAGCAGGGAGCCCAACTCAGAGCTCGATTCCAGGACCCTGGGATCATGACCTGAGCCAAAGGCAGACACATAGTTGATAGAGCCACCTGGGTGCTCCTGTTAACATTTTAATTTACTTGATTCCGTAAACCTAATATAATGAAATGAAAAGATCAGTGAATTTGGAATCTGGAAACCCGATTATGGAATAAAAGTCATCATAAAACTTAATAATTGATATTCACTTGCATAAATAACCTGAATCTGTTTCCTCACCTTAAAAATAAGTGAGCACAGTGGGGAGATCACCAAACTATATTACCTCTAATATCTATTTTATGTCTTACAGACTATAATTTTATATTTCACCATGTATCATTTGTGTCCAAATACTATATATTTTATGGTTTCAAGTCACAAATCCAAGAGCAAATCAAAAGTTTTTAAGGTGCTTGGGTTCCAAGAAAACATTGTTAGCTTTAAGATAACAAGTAAAAAGGTGCAAGGCTTTCCCAAAACATCTTGGAAATTTTGATCTTAAAAAATGCAATGGTAATTTGTAATAATTAGGAAATGTTTTAACAAAATTCCTCTTACCCATGTATTTACATAATGCTGGCACAATGGGGGTTAGATACCACTGAATTTCCATGTGAGCAACCCCATTTTGCATGCTTGAAATTCCCTTCTGCCTCTGGATGCTTTTTTCCCATTCCACTTGATATGTATTATCACCATAGTACCCAGAACTTTACAAAATAGAATAGAAGTCAATCCTTATTATTATTATTGTTTTAGACATGTGATGGTTCAGGACATGGCAAGTGTGGATGGCTATGAGATTGATATGTATCCAGTGGTGAACACCCTCAGCACCCTGTGCAACTTCGGGCATTGCATCCCATTTGGTGTCTGTGAGTCATATTCCTCTTGCATGAAACTCAGATAATACCCAGCCACTGTCACCACATGCTGCTGGCAGAGGTTCAGATGTGGTTCACCTGATCTAAAAAGCCACAGGGACTCAGAGAAAACGGTACAAAAATTCAGGGAACTATTATTAATCTACAGGATGATTCTCTGCAACCTAATAAAGAACCAAGTGTGGCAAAAAATAAATAAGGAAGGATATAAATATCCCTTAGCTGGTTACCAAGAAATAGTTTTTGAGAAAAAAATAGGTGCTCAAAATTATTTCTCTAAGACTGACAATAGAGAACTTGTGAAGTAGATTTAATATGCCTGGAAACAGTTAAAAGCAAAACAAAACAAAACAAACTATGAACACTTACTGGATTCGAGGTATTCTCCTATGATTTTGTACTCAGTATGTCCTGTAATCCTCAAAAATGCCTGGGCGGGGGCAGGGGGGTGGCTGTTACCATCTCCATTTTATGGATGAGAAAATGAGGCAAAGAGGTTGAGTAAATTTCCCAAGGTCATGTAGCTAATAAATTGCAGAGTCAGAATTTAAGTCCAGAGAGAGTGGCTCTGGTATCTGTGGTTTTAACCCCTCCACTGAGTAAAGCTTAGAACAACTATGACAACGAACAGGACAATAATTTGCCCTGATTCTAGGGCCCATATGTGACCTGTCTGGCAGCCCAAAACTAATCTTCCTCAAGCAGGGCTGTAGGTGTAGGCATGTGGCAGGTGTTTAATAAATGTTAGTTGCTCTTCCTTTCTTTCTTTCTGCCCTCCCTGCTTCCTGTGGTCACAAGAGCTAAGTATTCATAGGTGGACTCACGTAGATTTTTAATATGACTGCTAGTGGTGGTGGGCAGGCACTTTTTGCCAACAAATTGAAAGCTTAAAGCTAAATAACATCCCTCCCCCCCTTTGATTCTTGCCACACACCTGTTCAGATGGGTAATCTTCAGCAAGGAGGGCCAATTTTTAATTCTCACTCATATTTACAGATAGAAGTCTCTCATCCAAATGCTATCTCCATTCTGTTGCATTATGGTGCATGCTAGTATTCAAGAAATGCCATCTACACTGTTGTGATTGCTGTGAGGAATTGCTTTGGGCAATTCAATATCTTTTCTGGACTGCTCATGACTTCCCAGGGACTAAAAAGTGAAATGTTTTCTTCTTAAATTCAATGTGCAGATTCCACCCATTCACTAATTAAATACCAAAGCAATCTGCCCTTATAAACTACAGAGACACAAGTCATACTTGCCTGGATTAGTTTCTGGGCCCAGATTTCTTAGAAGGATTTTCTTTGCGTTATTTGCTACATTTTTGCTCCCGGTGCTCAACAACGAGCGATGAGTGAAGCCAGATCTTCACACGATGCCTTGAATCTGGCTGATGTCTGCTTGTTCCCAAGCACCTGCTTAAACAAAAGGCATAAACTCCCCTGGCCTTTCTTACTATTCACAGTGGCATGCTTTCCTAATTGGTTTGGGGTTGGGTATATGTGCACGTGTGTATCTGCTCATGTTCAACAAAATGTTTGCTTGGTTCCTTCTTTTTTCTTGCTTCCATCTAAATGCTGAACTTGGAAAAAACAGAGAACCAAGGTGCACGTTTTACGTCAGGGTAGAGAGGAAAGAGGACTCAGAAAGGTCCTATTGAAAACAAAAGCCTTTTGTTATGAAGGTGTTTTAATATTAGTGTTACGGCTTTAGAGGATGAGATAAGGTAAGGAAAGGTAAGATGGGGCAAGATAAGATAAGAGGAAGTGGCAACATCAATAAGTGATATAGTCTTAAGGGTATAAAAGTGAGCACACTAAAAATGTTTAAATGTGAAGAGCAACTGTAAATTTAAACCCTGGTTCTAAATGGGCTCAATGTTACTCTAATCTATGCCATAGAAATTCAATAACTGACTCTATAATCTCTAGAAAGACTTGTTCTAGAGAATGCTGCTTGAAAAAGCTTGGATTTGGAATTGCCAGTTCTGTAGACACTATTATAAAGGGGCTGCTCCCACTGGCAAAAAGTGCACTGGGCCTCATTTGGAGGTGGTGCATTAATTCTTCCAAATGCTATGTCCTATTTACCAAATGTCTTCTCCTAGTTGGGTTTAAAAATCGGTGACACATTGCAAAAGTGAAATCAGACCATGCTAGTATTTTCCTCTCTCTTCCCTGATGAAAGAGTATAAATAACAGGAGAAAATGTCCTTTGGAGTCATATTGATATAATCACCTTCATTTTATTTATTATATTATTATGCTCATCTTAGTCACAACAATTTAGAACTGAGTTATCTTAATCCAATATCCCCATTCTACAGATGAGGACACTGAGTTCCAGGGAGAGGCATGGTTTTCTGAAGACTATATTATATAGTTGGCACTGGAACCCAACTCCCAGGCAAGCAGAGATTCTTTAAATATATTATACTGTCTACCATGTTTTTGGATTGTTATTGTTAATGGTGAAAGTTTTGTCTTTTGGCCATGTCATATTCCAAAGAGCTGCCCAGAAAACTTAGGATGCAGTTCTCTTTCATTCTATATAGAACACTTTTTCAACGTGAAAGAACTTGGATTTCCATGATAATAGAAGAGAGGAATCATTTGTAGCAACTATTGGCCAAGTTCCTCTTGCAGCTGGAGGAACATTCTAGGAGTCTTGTAAGCTTGATTCTAAATTCCATTTTGCACTGTTTTATGCTTCCATTCTGAAGTCTAAACTCAATGGGTAAAAACCTATCTACACTTTAACTTGTCCACTAAGTCTCCAGGGAGGGAGGGAAGGCAGGGTAAGAGATGAACAGGAAGCAAAGAAAGCCTCCCCAAAAGTTATATTTTATTTATTTATTTTTCATAAACAGGATTACTTTAGTACAAATTTCCTTATACTCTATGTCCTTCATTTTATGGCTCTTTTTCTTGCCCACAACTGAATGAAAGAGAGGGCAAACAAAACAGCCCTTTTAAAGAAAAGGATTTCCATTTTCTTTCCTTTGCAATGAGGAACACCTTTGACTGAAAGTTGGTAACATTTCAATTTCCAAGTCTTCTGCTGGTCCTCTTTAGTTTTATAGCCTGCTTGGCTTTAGAAAATACAACTGTGATTTTGTGAATCCTTAAAAAAAATCTACCCAATTTCCAAATCAATATTTAACTATAGAAAACATTAAGGAATATTATTCACTCATCAGTAGCTGATTGAATTATTAAGTGTTTAGGAGCAGATTTACATGGAAAAAAAACTTTTATGCAGTTACACGTGATCAAAAGGAAAGCCAAAAGATCATAGGAAGGGTAGATTTTTAATTCGTAACGTTGGAAGTAAGTATGGACCTTGATATTCCCAGCTACATTTAAAAACAATTTGTTAAATGGGAAATGGGAAGACCACAGGTATCTGTAAAGGCCATGAAGTTTGGCCTCAGATAGGCATGAATTCTACTCTTGACCCTTCTACTTAAGAGCTCTGATCTTGGAAGGATTCCTTTATCTCACTGTTTTCTGGTCTGTAAAATGGAGACATGGATGATAAATGATAACATTTTGCAATAGGTTTTGTTGTAAAGACTACACTTTCAATCATATATGTAAAATCTTTTGTAAGTTGTAATTCACCATGAAATTATTTACTGTTATCATTATCATCTTCATCATTATTAAATAATATACGATCCTTTTCAAAAGCTGACATTGCATAGATGTGCTCCTAGATGTGTTGACAGCTTGAGAAGTATGGCAGCCATTAGTTTCCCCTCCCAAAGTAACTCAGGTGTGGCTGCATCAGGAAACAGGTATTGGGACTTCTAGATTTTAGAAATTAGGAACATGACATCCCAAGATCATAAGAGTTCAGAGGCCACTTCTTCTAAGATAATCAATCACAGGGAAAGGTGAACTAATACATATGGAAAACCCACAGTGGGCCACGTATGAATGAAACAAAAAAAAAAAGACTCACAAATCCAACATGGAGTTTAGAACTAACACTTCAGCTAACAGTGAAGATGACCTTGGGCAAGTTCCTTAGGCTCTCTGGACCTGTGTAGTCCTATTTAAATGTAGATTGTATCAATAGCCTATGAAATCTTATAGGACTGTTAGGGAGACAAATTATGTGCCTGGTAGAGTACTTCCTCACACAGTGATTCAATAAACACTTGTTGAATGAATGAATGAATGAATGAACGAATGAATGAAAACATAATAAGGCATATTTACGGGTAGTTGAAGCATAAAACATGTGGACTGTGAGGAAGTTAACTCTGGATAATGGCAAAGAAATGTAAGCTAATTCTGTCATCTGCATCAGTTTTGATCAGATTTAATAGATTGATTTTCCCCTTCATCCTTTCCTACTTCTTTGTGTGCCTGTTTTTGTTTTTGGTTTTTTTGTTTTTCTTTCTTTAATTATTATTGGGTTCTAGACCTTATAATTTACTTTGTTGGGTGCTGCATATTTTTGTTCTCTCTTAAAAAATTTTTAAATTTAAATTCAGTTAACATATAGTGTATTATTAGTTTCAGGGGTAGACTTTAGTGATTCATCAGCTGTATATAACACCCAGCGCTCATTACGTCAAGTGCCCTCCTTGATGCCCATCACCTAATTACCCCATCCCCTCACCCACCTCCCCTCCAGTAACCCTCAGCTTGTTTCTTAGAGTTATTAAGAGTCTCTTATGATAATTTGCCTCCCTTTCTGTTTTTATCTTATTTCTCTCTCTCTTCCCCTTTGTTAATCTGTTTTGTTTCTTAAATTCCACGTATGAATGAAATCATACTGTATTAGTCTTTCTCTGACTGACTTATTTTCCTTAGCACAATACAGTCTAGTTCTATCCACATCATGGCAAATGGCAAGATTTGATTCTTTTTGATGGCTGTGTAATACTCCATTGTATACACACCACGTCTTCTTTATCCATTCATCTGTTGATGGACATCTGGGTTCCTTTCATAGTTTGGTATTGTGGACATTGCTGCTATAAACTTGGGATGGCTCTTTGAATCACTATTTGTCTATCCTTTGGATAAATACCTAGTAGTTCAATTTCTGGGCTGTGGGGTAGTCCTATTTTGAACTTTTTGAAGAACCTCCACATTGTTTTCCATAGTGGCTGTACCAGTTTGCATTTCCACCAACAGTGTAAGAGGGTTCCCCTTTCTCCACATCCTCAACAACATCTGTTGTTTCCTAAGTTGTTAATTTTAGCCTTTCTGACTGGTGTGAGGTGGTATCTCATTGTGGTTTTGATTTGTATTCCTCTGATGCTGAGTGATGTTGAGCATTTTTTCATGTGTCTGTTAGTCATCTGGATGTCTTTGGAGAAATGTCTGTTCATGTTTTCTGCCTATTTCTTGACTGGATTTTTTGTTTTTTGGGTGTTGAGTTTGGTAAGCTCTTTATATATTTTGAATACTAACCCTTTATCTGATATGCCATTTGCAAATATCTTCTCCTATTCCTTAGGTTGCCTTTTAGTTTTGTTGATTGTTTCCTTTGCTGTGTAAATACTTTTCATGCTGATGAAGTCTAAATGGTTCATTTTTGCCTTTGTGTTTCCCTTGCCTTTGGAGATGTGTCTGGCGAGAAGTTGCTGTGACGGAGGTCAAAGAGGCTGCTGCCTGTGTTCTCTTCTAGGATTTCGAAGGATTCCCGTCTCACATTTAGGTGTTTCATCCATTTTGAGTTTATTTTTGTGTATATGGCTGTCCAGTTTTCCCAACAGCATTTGTTGAAGAGATTGTTTTTCCATTGGATATTCTTTCCTGCTTTGTTGACCATTATTTTTGTACTCCTAAAAGTAATCTGGAAGTTTGTTTTCAGATATAATTAATTTACTTGGAAATAGTTTTATCCTTTTTGGGTTTTGTATTTAAGATTTTTAAAGCAAGACCAGTATTAAGTCTGTCTTCTTTTTATCTACTACTTCATTAAGACTCTCTTATGTATTCAGTCCAATGCCCCGAAAGTCATGAGGTTTTTCAGTCTAGCTGATGCAAACAGGCAGTATTATGAAACTGTCAGTATCAGACATTTGCCTCTAATCCTTTCTAGTGGTTCTTTCCCAGGCCTCAGGTGATTTCCTCATATGTGTATGTTGATCAGTGTTTTGCTGATTTTTGAGAGGGATCCTTTGCAGATATCCAGTTTTTTCTCTGAGCAGCTTACTCCTTTCTGGTGCTCTATCCTATGAATTCTAGCCATGTTGATCTTCGCAGGTGTTCAGCAGTTTCTTCAACTGAGGGAGTTTGCTACACTCTACCTCGGTTCTTATTCTGCATGCCATTGCCTGGAAGCTCTCTCAATAGGAGAGCTCACTCCAACTGTTTTTCATCTCAGGATCACGGTCTTTCATTGCCTGATGCCAGCATCTTGGGAATTGTTTTTTCATATATTGTGTCTGGTTTTTGGTTCTTTGGAGTGGGAGAGTAAATCCAATTTCTGTTGCTCTATCTTGGCCAGAAGCAGAAGTGCAAAGGAAGTTTTGAGGAATTGTCCTACCTCTAGACAGCCGTCTTTATAAATCCAGATATGGAAAAATCACAGTACCCTTTCTTCTTTATTCCTTTGCTCTCTCTATAGACCATTGAGATAAAAGAAAGACTCTATAATTCTATCATTCTAACATTCTTTTTATGATACCCCATGTGAATTGGAGACTAAAATTTACTTAGGATTAGCTAGGTGCCTAATGTCTATGTTCAATGTCTTATGTCACTTACCTCTTAAATCTTTGAAACCACTCACCATATCAAATATATATATTGTTATACCTAATTTCCAAATGAGAAAATGGAAGCATAGAGAAGATAGATCAGCTCATCCAAGTTCACACAACTATTAGTAGTAGAGGGTAGTTTCAAAATCAGAACTGACTCCACAGTGCACGTTCTTTACACAGTGTCATGCTGACTTCATGGATCAAGTTAGATCCTTCACAAACATAGTTCCTGAGGTGGGTGTCATTATCTCTATTTTACAGATTTAAACAACAACAATAGCAAGGCCCAGAGGGATGAAGTATTTGGCTTCAGGAGGCCCAACTGTGATAGAACCCAGCCTGTACCACAGCCCAAGTTCTTTCTAATGTGCTTGATGGTCCCTAAAGGTTCTGATGTTGTAGAAGTCACTTGCCCTTGCTTCAATATTATATAACTTCTGGGCCTTATTTAAAGCAATTTTTAAGTAAAATCTTTCTCCTTAAAATTGTAAGGTAATTTATAAAGAATAGTGAATATCAGTTTTACTAAGACTACGAAATTACTACCCTTTTTTGTTTTATTTGAGAGAATTATTATAATTAACTTTTGATCCTAATTTCACAAATTCAAATATATAAACAAAAAGGCTGGTCTCAAACAAATTTGATGAATATCCACTTATAGTCTCTTTTAATTACTCCTATGGTATTCATATCTATGTATGAAATATAGAGTAAGATTATGAAGAAAATGGTTTTTTGCTTTGTTTATAAGTTTTTCCCCAAAAACTACATATACCAAAATACATTTCCTTGTCTCCTTCTGAAATGAATTTTTGCAAAGATAGGAAGTCCTTTTTTTTTTAATTTTAAAGATTTTATTCATCTATTTATGAGAGACACACAGAGAGAGGCAGAGACATAGGTAGAGGGAGAAGCAGGCTCCACGCAAGGAGCTGGATGCGGTACTCAATCCTGAGACCTCGGGATCACGACCTGAGCCGAAGGCAAACAGTCAACCATTGGGCCACCCAGGTGCCCCAGGAAGTTCATTTTTATGGCCAATTTTGTAAACTGTTTTAAAATTATAAGAGCTATACATATACTCTTTGCAAAAACAAAAATTCAATGGGATAGAATATAAAGTGAAAATATGACATACCTTTTTCTCCTTACCTTTATTATCATTCTCCCAGGCTAACAACTGGTAACAATTTCTTCTGTATCCTTCTAGAAATTTTTAATGCATAAACATGATATAGACATAAATATATTTCCTTATTTTTACAAATTGTGATCATTCTAGAAAACTATTTCTATTCTGTATGTTTATAATTTATTTTTACTTAATATATTTGGATAGTCTTTTGTATCAGCTTATATAGCTCTATTACATTTCCTTTATCACTTATAAAATGTTATGCATTTTGCATGTATGGTATATATAAAAATAACATGATACATTTAACTACTCTCTCCTACTGGAGGACACTTAGATTGTTTTCAAGTTTTTCAACTATTAAAGTATTGCAGCAATAAATTCACTGTGTAGACACGTCCTAAGTCAAAAGGTGTGCATTTTAAAATTTCATTGGATATTTCTAAATTGCCCTTCTAAAAGACTGCAGTACTTTGCAATTCCCTAGTCAGTGTTTCAGAGTAGAATTCAGTAAATGTTTATTTAATATATTTATGAATGATCTCCCATCTTTTCATGTTCTTGTCAACAATAGCATTGTTGAATTTTTAGAATCTCTATCTGGGAGATGAAAAGTGGTACATTATTACTTTAATTTACATTTCTACAATTATGAGGGAAGATGAACACTTATTTACTGGACATTATATTTTACTTTCTAAAAATTGCCTATTTGTGTCCTTTGTCCATATTATATTGAATGATTTATATTTTTCTTATTAATTTTATAAGGATGGTGGATTTATTAAATTGGCTTTTTCTGGCATTTATATTGGAGAAATTTCTTCCCATTATATTCTTATTTTTAAACTATTTTTGCCTATACAGGCGTTTATTATTTTCATGTGATCTGAGTTATCAACTTTTCCTTTTATAATTTCTAGACACATTTAATGCCATATTTATACTTTACACAGGGACCTTTAGTGAGATATATTTCTAAAGGCTTTCTTTTTAACATTGCAAACACTATTAAAATAATATATTAGTGACTTAATTGGCTAAATTAAGCAACAATGAATTATGTTGAATATATTTTCTTTTATCTGCACAGTTGAGGCCACTTAAGATAATAAGTGCTGGGGACGCCTGGGTAGTTCAGTGGTTGAGCGTCTGCCTTCAGCTCAGGGTGTGATCCCAGATCTGGGGATCAAAATCCCACATAAGCCTCCCTGCCATGAACCTGTTTGTCTCTCTAAGTCTCTGTCTCTCTCTGTGTGTTTCTAATGAATAAATAAATAAAATCTTTTTTTTTTAAAAAGATAGTAAGTGCTGCTATCCTCTTCATATAAATAGGGAGATTTAAGTATTGAAAACTAACTTTTTAGAAAGATTTATTTATTTATTTATTTGAGAGAGAGAGAGAGAGTAGGGGGAGCGGCAAAGGGAGAAGCAAAAAGAGAGAAGTGGATTCCCTGCTGAGTGCAGAGCCTGATGTGGATTTTAAGGCCCTGAGATCATGACCTGAGTCAAAATCTAGAGTCAGATGCTTAAACCATAATCAAATGAGCCACCCAGCTGTCCCTGAAAACTAACTTGATCGCGAAGTGACAGAAAGAAGTTGGCTGGCGACCGATTTCCAGACTCACTTGCTGAAGGCATTAACATAAAAGATGAAAGTAGAAAAGATTTGTGAGGAGAAAGACATTAGAAGAGTAAGTAAGAAATGGAAGGAACTAATTCAATAGGGAAGGGAGACACAGTGAGAGGGAAGGATGAGAGTCTTGAAAAGAAAAGCTCAGAGACTGAGAAGTGTATTTAGAGAAGGTCCAGAAGAAGTATGAGAGGAAGCTGCCCGGTAAATGTCTCTCTTCCTTTTAGTTTCTCTGAGGCACCTTCTTTCCTATCTCAATGGCTCTGCAGGCCTTGAGATGAAAATCAACTCTAGTCAGCACCTGTCACCATGTCACCACTTTCAGGTGCACAACTCTGTTTTGTTTTTGTTTTTGTTTTTTTGTTTTGTTTTTGTTTTATAGGCGAAACAAAGTCTTTTGTCCCATATGCCCCCTAGAAGGTCGTCTTCATGGGGGTAACATTTGGATCAGATAACTGTCTTGCCAATTTTTTTTTTTTTTTTCTGGGTAAGGAAAATTGGAGCACAGAAAAGTGAATGACTTGATATGGGCTTTTCAGAACCAGAGGAAAAATTTTACTCTTCCTTTCACCCATATTCTTCCAGACATTACTGGGCTCAATTTTCATTTGTAAAATGAATCAACACAAATCAGTATTTTCAATGAAACTTTTTAATAATAGATTCTTGGAATAAACTCTGATATAGAAAAATCAAAGGGCAAGACATCAACCCTATGATTTGCTTCATTCTTTAAAAGTTGTAATTAATTTAATATTTCAGCACTCAGAAGAAGGTTTTGCATTCCCCCATGTCATTTAATCATATATTTAAAGTGAAAAGGAATCTCACTATTTCTGTGTTTCAAAATAATCCTGCATATTTGAGGTTTGGCTAGACCTAGCATTAGCTTTGTTACAATAGCATAAGCTCTCTTTTAAAAATGGAAATACAGTCTGTTCCTCCAATTCTTTCCCAATCTCCTCCTGTCCCCTTCTTTCCTATTTTTTTAATTCCATGTATTAGACACTACAAATATATCAATTTCTCTATTTCTCTGGGACTCAGGATTTATGCAGTCTATTCATTCAACTTTACATGATTTTTGAGATTCTATTTTATTCTTGTCCTTTCTGCATGTCCAAGTATGTCTATTTCTTAGCTAGTGATACCTACAAAATATGACTAGTTTCAGAACTATTTCCAACTTCTTTGCTTTGTCTTGTATTTCTATTGTGGCACTAATTACTAGCAATATGATTAATGCACTACTTACTGGTGGCTTTGTTCCCTTTGTTTTTCTGATAATTCTAATTAATCCAATTTTGAAAAAAATACTTTTAGTTCTGCTCACACATGTCAGATTTCAGGTGCTTTTGAAATCACTTTACCCCCTTTGGCTTTAAATTAAAGCAAAGGGTAAGAGTAGACCAATTAGTGATGTGGCTGAAAATATTCTTATCAAAATTGTTTATCAGGAAATGTGTAGGGCCAGCAGTGTTAGACATGGCTCTGAGGTAAGAAAGTTTCCATTCACTAAGAAGTTATTTGCTCTTTACTCATTTCTTAGGTATTGTGTGTGTGTGTATGTGTGTGTGCATGTGTGTATGGTAGCAGCAGTGGTGGTGGGTAGGGGCATTGCTAAAGTTCATGTGGGACAGATTTTTGGTATTTTCAAGTGAAAGCATGGTTGACAGCGGCTAAGATATAGGTACCAATTGGATTTAAACTAGAACCTATCTGCTCCCTCCTATTGACATGAATCAGCCTCCCTGCAGTTCTGTCTGTTTAGCCTCGGAAAGCTCAGTTTTAACTTGTAGTTTGTTACCTGTAGTTGGTACTCACTGTGCAGATTGGTTTATGTTCACAGCATTCATTTTCTTGGGCAGAACAACAATCCTCAGTGCTATGCCTCCTTAATTAATTAGTTAATTAATTTTTGAGAGACAGAGACAGAGTATTGTGTGGGTGTGCGCGGGTGGGTGGGTGTGGGTACAGGCATACATGTGTGCCAGGTGTGGGGAGGGGCCGAGGGAGAGGAAGAGAGAGAATCTTAAGGCGGCTCCACACCCAGTGTAGAGCCCCATGTGGGGCTCAATCTCACATGATTTGAGCCAAAATCAAGAGTTAGAGGCTAAATCAACTGAGCCACCCAGTACCCAGGGGCCCCGTTATGCCTCCATTAAATTACTCTTACCACTCTTTATGGGCTTTGCTAAATTTACCACATATATTAAAATTTGAGTTGTACCTAGCTTTCCCAGATATCAAAGATGCGGTAATTTTTGTCTCAGAAATGCTATTTTAAAAATCCGTTTTATTTCTCCTCTTTAAAAAAAGCAAACATCTTTTTGGGCTACTTTTGTATTTACTTTTTTACAGATTAGGGAATAAAATTCTCACAACTTCAACATTACTGCATAAATAACTACATTATTATTCACGCTTTTTGATTCAACTTAATGGAATGTATATTGTATATAAAATTTCATAAAATTGTAACATAAAGGTAGAATGTTTATGTTCGATATGGAATAAGAAAGATGACTAGTAATTTTTTGTTAATTGTTTTTATTTTTATTTTATTTTATTTTATTTTTATTTTTTTTAAAGATTTTATTTATTTATTCATGATAGTCACACAGAGAGAGAAAGAGAGAGAGGCAGAGACACAGGCAGAGGGAGAAGCAGCTCCATGCACCGGGAGCCTGACGTGGGATTCGATCCCGGGTCTCCAGGATCGCGCCCCAGGCCAAAGGCAGGCGCCAAACCGCTGCGCCACCCAGGGATCCCTTATTTTTTATTTTTAATTGAAGGATAATCGACAAATAATATTAAATTAGTTTCAAATGCACAATGTAGTGATTTAGTAATTATACACATTGCAAAATGCTCACCACAATAAGTATATTACAGTATTATTGACTACATTCCCTATGCTGTGCTTTCAATCCCAATGACTTATTTCTTTTATAACTGGAAGTTGTGCCTCTTAACCCCCTTCTCTTCCACCCACCTTAATAATCCATCTCCACCCCCACCCTTGCCTTTGATCCACCAGTTTGATCTCTATATTTATGAGTCTGTTTCTCTTTTTAGTTGTTGTTATTATTATTGTTTGTTTGATTATTCTGGTTTTTTTAGATTCCATATACAAGTGAAATCATATTGTATTTATCTTTCTCTTACATCTCATTTTGATTATGTATGTAGATCTAATCTATAATTTCTGCTTTTTATGGAATGCCAAGGAAGGTTTTTAGAATGGTTCTGAGGACTGCAGCAGGATAGGTCACACCTCTCCCCACCTTATTTGTTTGTTTATATCTTTTCTTCCCTAAATAAAGCAACCAAGGAAATCTACTTAAACTCTCATTCAGCAGAGGTAGGTTAAAAGTGTACACACTACAAACAGTTAAATATTTCTGTTGAGGTGCAAGATTGTGCTTTTAATTTTTAAAATTAACTTTGAAATTGAATTCATTTCAATAAAAGGCAGGAGACTTGGTGAAGTCCCCACCCCCTACAATATTGGATTAAAGTGCTAATTGTTTTATTTGAAATATCACTTTCAACTAATTAATTCATTTTGCCCTTGACTGAATTGATTGGAAACCCCAGAAGATCTTTAGGGAAAGAAAGAGAGAGCTGTGTGCCTTGACCTTCCCTCACTCCCAATCACATCCTTATTTACTATATTAAAATATGAAGCTCTGCCATAAAACAAAAGGTGAAAAAATTATGGAGGTTGAGGGAATAGTTTCCCCTTATGAAAAGCAGACTAATAGATTTTCTTTTTTAATAACATGAAGTTTACGTTTTTGGATGGCCCTAAAGAAACTACAATCAGTCTAATCTAGATTTTCAATTTGCTTTCCAATCTTCCTTGGCTCATATTTTGGTGAATTATGTTGGTGGATTCCTTGTCACTCAGTAGTCACCAAATAAATTCAGCGATTTATAGGATAACAAATTGGGGGTGTACTGTTGGTGGTGGTGATTGTACTGGTAGTGGTGGTTGTTTTGTTTGTTTTATTTTTTTATAGTCAGGGAGAAAGATAAATGGGCCTAGGTGAAATGCCCCAGTTTTTCTTTTTCCAATCTGTTAGGCTGGGGTAGCTTTTCTTACTATAACTTTAAGTTTTAGTATATAACTGTTCTAATAACTGCTCTCTGTTTTGCATGTGGCCCCTTTAACTGATATTCAAAAGTGGTTGAATACAACAGGTGTTATGCTATTTTTTTTTTAAGGGTGTAAGTCAAATTCTGTTAGATCAGTAAAATGCCCTCAAAGCACATTGAAAACTTCAAATGCTATCATGCCAGGGCTTACAATATTAGGTGAAGTGTTTTGTGAGTGTTTGTGTGGATTTCTTTTTCCCAGCTCACTTTAATTTTCATTATCTTTTATCAGATCTTTGATTCTTGTTTAGCTTCTGACCACATTCAACAAATAAAATATGTTCCATAAAATAAGTCTTTGTTGTCAGCTCTAGTATTTTCTAGACATAATTGCTTGTCTTCCTATTTCTACAATTTATATATAATGACTAATACCAACAAATGTGCCATCTGATAATTAAATGTATTTACCCTGAGTTCTATAATAGTCTTTTGGTTACCAAGAGCAATATAATTGAGCATTTAGGCAATCACTCTATGTGGCATGAGTTCAGCACAATTTGTACTGTACACACAAGAAAATGATACATTAAATAAATGACAGCTACTGTTTATTGAGCACTTGCTATATGCCAGGCACTCTGCCAAGGGCTATACAAATGTCCTTTTATTTCATCTGCACATCAACCTCCAGTGCAGGTATTATCAGCATTCTGATTCTATAGATGAGGCCACTGAGGCTCAGTGAGGTTAATCCAAGGTTACAATTGTTTGTCAGATACCAAAGCACGTGAGAACTGATCCTCTCTTTAATTCTGGAGGAAGAACACTATTGTTTCTGGGATTCAAAAGCTATTTTGATTAGGAAGTGATTGCTTTATTACTAATTTAGTGAGAAATGTTCAAAAAGCTTGTCTTAAAATCTCTGTTAAATATATTTACAGGAATTTCCAGAAGACAAAAGTATGAACAATTTAGTGCGTCTATAGTTGGACTACAGGACCATGTAAGAGTCAAGAAATACCATAAACTCAGTTAAAAACAAGGGGAAGGGAGGAAGGAAGGGAGGAAGGAAAGGTGAAAGGGAAGGAGTAAAGGGAAAGCGAAAAAGAAATCATCAAATTACACCTGGTTGATCAAATTTTTTGCTTCTATCATATGTTTGAAGTGGCCTGTACAGATAGCCTGGAACAGCTTAAGCACTTTGCAGGCACATGGAATCTTAGATCTTAATACATTCTGTTGTTGAAAGGCAGAGGAACTCATTTTATTTAAAAGCCAGAACCATTTGAAACCATTTTTCTGGAAAGTTAAAATAAATGTAGTGAAATTATCAAAACATTTTTGTCTAAATTGAGCTATATATCTAGTTGATTGAATTTGAGAAGTTTTTGTCATTTTTATTATCATATATAGAGGTAATCAAATTAATTCATAAAATGAGTTTCATAAAATAAGCCTTTGTGTTAAACATAGAAAATAGATAACATATATGCATCTATACATACACACACACACACACACACACACACACACACACACACATACACATAAAAAACATCTCATAAATTTTGTTCATTATTTGGTTTGAAATAATTATAACCTTACCATAAAGCATGTACCTTTACTGAAAGTGGTACATAGGAGAAAACAGGAATGATATTAGCAATACTCTTTCCATAGCTGATCATCATGTCATTTTCTTCATGGTCAATATTCTTATATAACAGCTTATATTCAAGAATAACTTCATGAATGTTTTCTGTTTCTTTTTCATTACATATAGTATTTATTATTTTTAAAAGTGAAAATTGTCATGTAAAAGTTAACCTTTTCTTTTTTTCTTTAAGATTCTATTTATTTATTTATTTATTCATTCATTCAGAGGGAGCATGTGCAAGTCAGGGGAGGAGCGAGGGAGGGAATCTCAAGCAGACACGCACTGAGTGTGGAGTCCAATTTAAGGCTCAATCTCAGGACTCTGAGATCATGACCTGAGCTGAAATCAAGTGTCACACTCTTGAGCCATCTAGGTGCCCCAGCTTTCTTTTTTTAAAGATCATCTTCATTGGTGCAGAAATATATTTATAAAATAGTGGCCAACTTTTCATGTTGGTAATCAACACTAATATTATTAGGAGTGATGAGAAACTGCACCTTAAATAAAATATTGTACACATAATTAACTTTCATTAATCCTTTTACATAATACTTGATATAACATAAAATACTATTTACCTATGATCTGTAATTTTTTTAAAAATTGGTTTTCTTCTGCCAGTTACTGTATTCTTGAATCACTTTCCCTTCCATATAAGAAGATAAATGTTTGAGAAACACAACATATCTTTCATCTGGTCTTAGAAAAATTAGTCACCAAAAAAAAGGGAAACACAATTGATTTTCAATTATTTACTCTATTTATATTTCCCATTAGAGTTGGAACCATGAGCTGACTATACTTGCCTACATCATGTATTTATCTTTTCTACCTCAAGGATTGTTAAACATGTAAAAGTAGGCTGCCACCCACCTGATAGGTTATTATGCCTCCACAGAAACTTATACTTATTTATAAGAATTTATAAGCATGGATAATATTTATCATATTTATGTTAAGGCAAAAAAAAACCCAGGGTACAGAATTGCATATCCAATATGATTACAACTATGTAAAAGAAAAATAGGAAAAAATATTAAAAGGTTAATACACTAAAATAGTAACCATTATTTTGCATGACAGAATTATGAGTAGTTTTTCTTTTTCCATATTCTCTAAATTTTGTATCTACCAAGTGTAAGTTATTTTCATAATATAAAAAACTTCATGTAAAATGAAGAGTGTGAGTTTGAGTCATATTTTCAAATAATGGTTAAAATCATTCCTCCATTTCTCTAAAATTATTTTACACATAAACATGAAAATTCTGAGGCTGTGCTGATAAAGAAGGCTGACCCCTAGTTGGTAGGTATACTGATAAGAAGGTTGGTTTGAATATAAAATAATTGATGAACAGGAAGGAAAAAAGGGGAAAGGAGGAATAGTCAGAATAACCAGACAATAAGAATAATGAAATATTGATTTTTTTAAGATTTTATTTTTAAGTATTCCTTATACCCAACATGGGGCTCCAACTCATGACCCTAAGATCAAGAGTCACATTCTCCACTGACTGAGCCAGGCACCCTGGAAACTTGATTATTTTAACACCAGGATACTATTGACTATTTCTTGTTCAGGCCCCACTGAGTTTTAATTGATCATTATTAGTAACTAGTTTATAAGCTTTTTTCCCATATCCCATCAAGTGAAAATATACTCCCCCCTGAAACAAGAGACTTATTTTTGAATGATTTTATTAATTAATTAATTAATTTATTTATTCATGAGATACACAGAGAGAGAGGCAGAGACATAGGCAGAGGGAGAAGCAGGCTCCCGGTAGGGAGCCTGAGGTGGGACTTGATCTTGGGACTTTGGGATCATGCCCTAAGCCAAAGGCAGACCCTCAACCACTGAGCCACCCAAGCATCCCTAAAACAAGAGACTTAAAGAATGGAATTAAAAAGTAAACAAAAATGGTGACTAAACTACTTGACTGTGTTTTTGTTCTTTTTTTTTTTTTTTTTTTTGTCAGTACTTTTGGGAAAACACAGGCTACAAGAAAAGAGTCACTGACTTGTAACCTTCAGCAACTTAATTTTTCTCATCAGTAAAATAAATAATATGTATTTTATAATGTAAACTACTTGAGAAATGGCCTCCAATATCAAGTATGCTCATCCACAGGTGCAAGAGAAAAAAAATGATGCACTTTCATTATATATGTGTATATACATGTTATGCATTACAACTTTGTATATAAATATAGTAATTTTTATTGAGAGCAAAATAAAATTGTGCCTTTAAGAAATAAACTAATTATTTAAAATAATTTGTTTCATATTCATCTCAGTCTTTTAAAATTTCTATTTTTGTGCATATTTCATATGTGTACAATATGGTAGTAATACAGTAAATGTATGTAATAAAAAGGCAATATGCATATTTTAAGGGTGTATTTTCCAAATTACGATACTTGGGGGGATATATGATCAAATAAGTTTGGCAACCACTTGTTTCAAGAATCAGATATAAAAATACATATGAAGTCCCAGGAAAAGCGCTTGTCACCAGTGGTTGTCAAACTAATGTACTAAATGGCTCTTATCAAGATAACTGTCTTATGGAGATATATTTTTAATTCATTTCAGTGTATACAAGGTCTTTACAGACAACCTCATTCTTTTTTTTTTTTTTTTAAACAACCTCATTCTTAATGGGATATTTATATCACAACCAAGGGCACCTGAGGAGTTACCTAGTGATCCATGGACCAACCCTGCTTTTTGTCCTCATATGAAAAATGGAAGAAGTCTTAGTAACTTAATGACTTTGAGGTTGGTGACCATCCATTTCTGACTTCTGCTCAGCAAAATTTATCTAGGTTAATGATAGCAATCTCATTTTCAGGATCTAAAGTGATAGAGAAAATAAAATATAAATATAACATACATTACTTAGACAAGCCAAAAAGGTTCTAACAGAGAAATTTAGATTTTGGCAATGAAACAGTTTAAGTATATATAGCAATCTGAGCAAAATGTCTTTTTTCTCAGAATGAATTAAAAGCAGTATTTACTGATCTTATTTTTTCTTGGGCTGAGTAATGAAAGTTAGGGAAAAAATAAAAGTTATTTTGTCTTACATTTTTGGATCATTGACATCAATACAGTATTAGAGAAGTTAGCAAAGTATTCACATTTGACATAAGGTTTTCCACAGCTTTCTCATAGGACCTTTTCATTCAATAGACCATTACTTTGAGAACACAGATTCTTGTGAAAGGGGGGAGGGAGGTCAGAGAATGTTCAGGAGCCACATTTCAACTCAATTCTTGAAGTGCTGGCTCCCTTGAATTTTGTATTTACTAAGTATTCACATTTGTAACTTGTAAAGAAAATCAGTAATCTGGTTTCTTCCCTTGCCACTCCCTATTTTTTCCTCAACATATGTACATTTAAAAAGAACTTAAACAACACAAACAAAAAGTAGAAAAATACCTGCTTGGAAAATTATTTGACTCTTACTCTTATTCTTGAGGGACCAAATTATAGATAGGAGTGAGGGAAAAACTGGAGAAAGTTTCCTTCATCTTTTCTTGTTTTCCTTTTTCCTGGTCTCTCCTCTCCGTTGACTGAAGTGTTGAAAAAAGTTCTTTGGCTCATACATCGTTGACTCATTCAAATTCCATATGCATTCAGCTGTGCAACTAGAGGAAACTTCTATTTCGTTGGTGGTTTAAAGAAGCCAACGGAGTTTGGTCAGTAAAATTATTGAAGGTGATATTTAAATCAAATAAAATGCTGAAAGTTTGAAACCTAGAGTAGAGCAGTGATGGAGAGATTTGAAAGGATTCCTTGTCACAGTTTTTTTGAGAGGTGTGCATTCAAAATCATAATTCACCCATTGTTTCTGAACAGCAGCCCCTCTCACCATCCAGAGGCCTTTGCTACCCTGGGACTAAATCAGCCCTCCTATTTTTCCAGTTCTGATTTCCTAGCCCTGTGAGAACATCCAGCCATTTAAGGGAGTGTCACTCAAGCTTATCCTTTTAATCGGAGCCCTTAGAAGAAATGCCAGTTTGTTTTTGGAGACAGTTAATCTGACGGAAGTAAATTCAAGTTTTGGCAAAGATCTGTGGTAAGATAGAGCAAAAAGCTGCCAAACAGTATTATTAAAAGAAGAAAAAAAGGCACGACCTCCCCAAGTCAAATGCCAAGCACACCTACATCAGTTTCAATCAAGCTGCAGAAAAATAAGATATTTTTAGATGTATTAAGCCTTAGTGCTTCTTTGCCCCAAGGGCTGTTTTATTACTGCAGAAAGAACTAGTAATCACTTTTCCATGAGGTTCTTATAATTTAATATGAAATGAGCTTTTAGAAAAACTATACTTCAAAACAAACCTCAGTAGTTACTCCTCTGTGTTGCCTCACTGACCCTGGATGCTTCGATTGGGTCTCTTCATGGCAAGGACCCTCCATAGGCACAGGGCTCTCCAGACATCCATGCAGGTCTGCAGATGTACCTCTAAACCGGAGTTCCCTAAGTTCCATTTTATGGGTTGAATTATTGTTATACTGCTGAGCTGATGGCTAAATAGATACCAAATGAACTTATAGCTTCCTAGTACAGAGCTGAGGAACAAATCAAAGCCTCCATTGTCAAGGCTACCCTTGTATGACGGGAACTTGGAGATGGTCTGATCTAATATTCCCTTCTTACAGATGAGAAGATTGAGGTTCAAGGTGGCTGTGATGGGTGCAAGTCATACAAGCAATTAAGTGGGAAATATGGAGCATAGGTTAGAGCCCAAGTCCAGGCCACTGGATTTTTCAACTCACAACTCTGGACTTTTCAAATGTCACACCAAAAAAATAAAAGTCTAGTGTAAGGAATGTAAAGAATGTAAAGTCCTCCTTTTTTCCTCCTCTGTCTGCCTCTTCATCCACTGACAGAGCACAGGAGTCCTCTTATGCCATCGTGATTCATGATTTATCACTTCCTAGAATACCAAGGAGAATGCTGCCATAAGTATCCCTTTACAGAATTTACTCTGGATTGTGGCATGAAGGTGGGGATGGAAGTTCTCAATAACATCCCTCTCCAAAGGAGATGGAGTAGGAGTACTAGTAATTGGATTCCCTTAAACCCATATTCAATCTGAATCCACCAAAGGGAGCTGGGTATGCTCACATCAGCCCCCCTGTTTACCAGGGACTATGATTGGAACCATATGAAACTACCCATAGTCAATCATTTTTTGATCTACAAAAACAGCAATCTCATGTAGTTCACCCTGATTTTATCAAGCAGCAACCATGGGCCAAGAACTCTGCCCAGTGCCCATCAGTCAGTGAGTCAACCCTTCAAATGACCTGAGGGTTTAATGTTTCAGTGCCTTCTATAGAGATAAGGCAATGGGGCCTCTGTGAGGGGATAGCCTCTGTGAGGGGATATGATTTCCCTACAGGCCATAGAACTGTGAAGTGAGGACAACAGGATTTGGCCAACTTGATATTGTTCCATATGTCCTGTGGAGGAAAAGGAGGGTATTCCTGACATTTATTTCTCCCTTGCCCTCTTCTTCCTCTCCTCTCAGCCCTCTCTTCTCTGGACGCCAGATACTGGTGGTGTGCAGGGTTCTGGTGGACCCCATTACCCACCTCTTCCTGACCATGGGCCACCCATCAAGTATCACCGGGAGCCCCTTTTCCTTCTGCCCCTCAACACGGTCCTGTATTTACATTTCCAGCCCTTCCATCAGGTTGGGCCCTATCAGCCCTCTCTGTGCATTTCCCTGCCCTCCTCTGAAGAGTGGTCCTCCTATGCTGTAGGCATCACACCTTCACAGGAGGTGTTTTAAAGCCCTCACGTGTCAATCAAGGCAGTGCTGGAGCTTCCAAGACCCTGCTAGTCAAGGTCTGGGGCACAAGACAGTGTAGCCTGGCCCAGGAGTTCTTTACTGAGGTTTACTGAAGAGAATTCAGGACACTTAGAAACTTAGATGGATGAGCAGCCTGGGTGACTCAGTGGTTGAGTGCTGCCTTCAGACCAGGGCTTGATCCTGGAGATCTGGGATCGAGTCCCACATTAGGCTCCCTGCATGGGGCCTGCTTCTCCTTCTGCCTGTGTCTCTGCCTCTCTCTGTGTCTCTCATGAATAAATAAATCATATCTTTTAAAAAAAAAAACTTAAATGGAAATAACATATTTTAATTTTCACTAACTTTTAACTGAAATGTAGCATTTTCTTTCATTTTGAATGGAACAAAACAGTGGTATTAGGGGTACTTATGACTTTGTGAGATCAGGTAAAATCAGATATTTTTATACCCCATTAACAGTTGTTCTTATCTCAAAATGCTATTTACATTCAATCATGACCTGCCACCAGCTCTTATCATTTAATCTACTGACAAATTTCTATATAGTAGAATATTTTAGTAAATTTTGAATACAACTGGTGGTCTTTGAAACCTACATATTTTATTATATGCACTTAAAGGCATTATTCTGGGGAAAGGTCCATGGGCTTCCCCAGATGGCTCAAGAGTTCCATGGCACACAGTTATGAACCCCCAGAAGTCAGTTCTGTTGTATCTGAATCCTGACTCCACCTCTTATCAGCTGAGTACTTGGGCATTTCCTCACTTTTCTAAGCCTCAATTTCTCTGGTTTCTAAAGGTGGGATGAGAACTTCATAGGTTTGTTGTAAGAATCATATGAAATCTTCCATGTAGGACAGAGCACCAGGCCCAGCTCAGAGTGAGGGCTCACTAGTGCTATTCCTCATAATTATCAGGAGGCTTTCCCTCCCTGGTGGTGTCATCTGCCTCACATGGTCCTCTGTTGTTCAGAGTTGACCTAAATGAATGTTTGTGATCTACATTCACCATTAATACCCAGTGTCCTCAAATCCTTCCAGGAACTCATAGGCCTCTCAAACAGTTGCCCTCCAAGAAGCAAGAGGTACATTATTTGCACCCTTCCGAGCCATTGGTCACCAATGAGCAAGAACAGACTGATCTCCACGGGTGTCATTGTTTTTTCCAAAGAGGAAGTTTTACCTTTGGACCTAGAGTCAGACTCCAGTCCTACTGATGATCACATCATGTCCTAGTCCAATCTCTAGTCAAGGCGAGTCCCGTACCTCTGTACCCCTGTGGAAGCAGCCACATGACTGCTGCCTTGTCCTCCTCACCTGACTGTGGTGCAGAACCCATAAGAGGAAAGGCTCTTTGAAAATTGTAAAGTGTCATCTCAATATTTGGCACACGCCTACTCCGTACCTGTGCACACATTTTCTCTTCTGCCAGAAGTGCCTTTCTTCCCTATTTGCTGGCCCAACGTCAGTGGTGCCTCGTGCAGCAGCACCCTGACTGTGACATCTGGGAGATGCTCCTGACCCTTCCCTTTCTGCCACCTTCATCTATATCTGGCTTTCAGAGCTCTTCACTTTCTACTTTACTGTCATAAGTCTCACCTTCCCTGACAAGTGAGCATTCTGAGGGCAAGACCATTGTCTAGTTTGACTTTGTATAAAGAATTCATGGTATTTTAGGCCTTTACCTAAATATACTAAAAATTCACTAACCTACACACACACACATATTTTTCGAGATGTTGAAGACAATTCCTATCCTAAAATGGTTTGATGGGGAGATAGTAAATAAAAACATGGGATAGCTCAAGTACAAAAGCATTATCCAAATGCCATTCTCTGAGCTACAAAGAAGGATCAAGCAGTGAACGTAGATATGATAGATCATGGAAGGCTTCCTCAAGGCGATGAGTATTGCCAAGGGGTAAGTAAATGCCAGGGCTGATGATCTGAATGAAGCAGGAAGGGTAGGTGGAGTGCTAAATATAGAGAATGACACAAAGAGAAAACCAGGACAGAGAGTTCATCCATTCATTCTTTCACTTCCTTGTTCCATCAGGCTTTTTCACTTTAGTGAATATCTGTCCTGTGCCAGATATAGTGCTAAGCACTGGATAAACCCAGAAAATTGACAGAGTACTGTGAGAATTATTGAGATAGTAAGGGTATAGTTGTGTCTTTAATCCATACAAAGACATCAGTGAGGTGGGAATCCCAGCTTGTGGAAGTCTGGCAAATACCTTTTTTTTTTTTTTTTTTTTTTTTGGATGGTGGAGGGAAGATCATGTGTCTTCTGGAGCAGACCATGTGTCTTTCTATCGATAAATGGTCATATGTAGCACAATCAGACCTTTCATCTTTTGGTGACTCAGAGTACAGGGAGATTATGGAGGTTAATGGTCACTGCAGCTATTAGCCTTGCACACAGCGCCTATGATAGGAAACTCTAGCTTCTCCAAAGAAGGAAAGACACGTTCTTATAAACTATTTTTTGGTCTTTAGTTATCCATTTTTGTAACCCAAAGTTCTTATGTTCCAATTGTTCCAACTATGTAGCGCTTTCTGTTTATTATTTCAATTAAAGTGCTTAATGATCCCATGGAATATGGGTGTTTTTCCCCATATTTTGCCACTGAGGGAATAAAATGGAGAAGTTAATAAATTTCCCAAGGCCACACAACTCATAAGTGATGAAGCCAGGTTTAGGTTGCAGAGTCAATAGTCTTTGCCTTGTTTTCTTTAAAACTATGCTCAAGGATTGGATAAATTAATATTGTTAAAATGTCCACACTACCCAAAGTAATATGAAGATTCAGGACATATTACCTGACATAATACCAAATACCAAGGACATTTTTCACAAAACTAGAACAAATAATCCTAAAATGTATATGGACACCCCCCCCCCCCAATATCCAAAAATAATCTTGGGAAAGAACAAAGCTGAAGGTGTCATGCTTTTGGATTTCAAACTAAACGACAAAGCTGTAGCATTCAAAACAATATGATACTGAGGCAAAAACAGACATAGATCAATGGGACAGAACAGAGTCTAGAAATAAGCCCACACACTTACACGGTCAAATTAATTTTTTAAGATTTTTTTAATTAATTAATTAATTAATTTATTTATTTATTTATTTATTTATTTATTATGATAGACACGCAGAGAGAGGGAAAGAGAGAGAGGCAGAGACACAGGAGGAGGGAGAAGCAGGCTCCATGCAGAGAGCCCGATGCAGGACTCGATCTCAGGACTCCAGGATCGCGCCCTGGGCCAAAGGCAGGCGCCAAACCGCTAAGCCACCCAGGTATCCCTGGTCAAATTAAATTTTAACAAAGGAGGCAAGAATATACAATGGGGAAAAGTCTCTTTAATAAATGGTATTGGGAAAACTGGACAGCTACATGCAAAAGAATAAAACTGGACCACTTTCTCACATCATATACAAAAATAAACTCAAAGGGGATTAAAGACTTAAATTAAGACCTGAAACTTTAAAACTCTTAGAAGAAAACATAGGCAATAAGTTATTTGACATACGTCTAAAGGATATATATATATATCCTATATATATATTGGATCTTTCTCCTCAGGCAAGGACAACAAAAGTAAAAATAAACAATTGGGACTACATCAAATTAAAAAGCTTCTTCACAGAGAAGGAAACCATCAACAAAACGACAAGGCTACCTATTGAATGGGAGAAGATGTTGACAAATGGTATATCCAATAAGAGGTTAACATCCAAAATATATAAAGAATTCATATAACTCAGTAGTAAAAAAAAAATAAAAATCTTAATAAAAAATGAACAGAGGATCCGAATAGACATTTTCCAAAGATATACAGATGACACGAAAAGATGCTCAGCATCACTTACTATCAGGGAAATGCAAATCAAAACCACAATAAGGGGGTGCTTGGGTGGCTCAGGTGATTAAGAGCCTGCCTCCAGCTCAGGTCATGATCCCAGGGTCCTAAAATGGAGCTCCGAATAGGGCTCCCTGCTCAGTGGGGAGTCTGCTTCTCCCTCTGCCCCTCTCCCCACTTATGTTCTCTCTCACAAATAAATAAATAAAATCTTTAAAAACATACACACACACAACAAGATATCACCTCATACCTGTCAGAATGGCTAGTATCAAAAAGACAAGAAATAACAAATGTTGGTGAATATACGGGGAAAAGGGAACCCTCGTGCACTGTTGGTAAGAAAGTAAATTGGCGTATTAACAGTATTAAAATTATGAAAAACAGTATTAAAATAAAAAATACAGCTACCATTTGATCCAGCAATTGTACTTCTAGATATTCACCCAAAGAAAACTAAAACACTAGCTTGAAATAATATATTAATTATTGCAGCATTATTTACAATAGCCAAGATACAGAAGTGACCAAAATGTCCATCAATAGATGAATGGATAAAGATAAAAAAGATGTGGTATATGTATACACAATGAAATATTACCCTGCCATTAAAAAAGAATGATATCTTGCTACTTGCAATGTAGATGAACCTAGAGGGCATCATGCTAAGTGAAGTAAAGTCAGGCCAAGAAAGACAAATACTGTATGATTTTATTTCTATGTGGAATCTGAAAAAAAAAAAAACAAACACCAAACAAATGAACAAAACAAAACAGAAGCAGACTCATAGATACAGAGAACAAACTCATGGTTTCCAAAGAGGGAGGAGATGAATGAAGTAGGTGAAGGGGATCAACAGGTACAGATCTTCCAGTTACAGAATAAATAAGACAGGGGGATATAATTTACAGCATAGGTAATATAGTCAACAATATCATAAAACCTTTGTGTGGTGACAGTTGGTAACCAGACTAATCCTGGCAAGCATAGCCTAACGTATATTAATATTGAGTTGCTATGTCGTACACCTGAAACTAATACAATATTGTATGTCAATTATTTAATTCAAAAAATCAACCACATAGTTCTATCCCTGCTTCTTCACATTATATGTCTTTCAGTGAACTTTCTGGGCATGTGGAGGTATATTGGAGACATACTTCACATGTACATCTTTGTCACACCCAGAGATAATGCCCCAAACTGAAGAAGGAAAATGCTGATCAAGTCTGTGCTGGGAAATGTAACATGAACCTAATGTTTTAGAATGGATTCTTTAGAATTCAAAAGGACTAATAATAAATATGATGTGGCCATTATTTTTGGTGAGCAATTAGAATAGCATTATCTTGACAGAATTGAATTCCCATTAATGGAAATAAGAAGAGTACTTCAGAATTTGGCACATCTTCGCTTTCATGTTTGAAGTAGGCATCAGAAACAATGTTCTCCTAAAAACTTCAAAAGCCCACTTACTGTTGGAAATTTGTTCATGGATATATGTAGCTATTCTTTGGCACTTTTTTGTAGAATGCTTTAATATTCAATTTCAGAGCATCCATTCACTCACACATTTTAAAAATTAATTTAAGTTGGTGCAAAGGACCATTTGAAATCCAGAGAGCTTGTGACTTGGCTCAGTGAGTTACAAATATGCCTGTATTGCTTTTCATAAGGATATATTTGTTGAGCTGCGTATATGTGTGCGTATAGAAAGATGCTGTGGGTGCAAGTCTGTTTGCGCACATGTGTG
The DNA here is from genome assembly GCF_048418805.1 of Vulpes vulpes. NCBI lineage: Eukaryota > Metazoa > Chordata > Mammalia > Carnivora > Canidae > Vulpes > Vulpes vulpes. The sequence continues at coordinate 375,713 of NW_027325679.1, read as the reverse complement.
CATACACACACACTTTTGCATTCACGTGTGCATGTGCTTGGAATTGGCTTCAAAAGATTCATAGATTCATTTATTGAACAAATATTCCCTAGCATACCTCATGTGAATCTCTTCTAGAAAACTGTAGGGGATTCAAAGAATCCTCAGATTCAGTTTAGTAAGAGGAAAAAGGCCTGGGAAAAATTAAATGCTAAACATTTAACTGAAAAGTGCTACTAATTACTCTAGGGCAAATGTGTGGTCAGGGTTCTAGAAAGAAAAATGATAGTCCTCATGGCCTCACACAAGAGGCCATGTCTGTAGTTGCCAGTAATAACTGCCATCTGATGAACTCTCACCATGTGTCAGACGCCATATAGGCATGATCTCTGGGTTCACATCCCTGTTTCTGAGATGAGAAAACAGACATTAAGGGATTGACCCAAGGATACATAGCAGTCAAAGGTGGAGGCAGATCCAAACCCAGTTCTGCAGCCTGCAAAGTCCTTATGCTTCTCCCACCACCCAGTGTTGCACCACCTTTCCTGCCGGTCTCCACAGGGCCCTGTCCAAAGTGAGACAGGGCCCAGGCACACAGTACCATAAGACTGAGCAAGATGGGCAGCTTGGGAAGGTGTGAACAAGACAGAGATACCAGACTGGCCTAAGAGGGAGTGGCAGGCATTGCAGAGCATCTTGGTCTGTCAGGGACTTTGCCCTGTGTAGGCAAAGCTTGATGGGTGCCAGGCACTCCTTCAGCCTTGGACCTTCCAGAAACATGTTTCTCAGTCCCGGGAGAGACTAAGGCTCAATGCAAAGTAAAATAAAATGTAGGGCCCCTTCACAGGACCTCTGGGCTGTGATGGTGGGCCAGAGGCCTGCACACCAAAAGATGGTTTTCTTACGCCTTATGTGCACACACCTCATAATATGTGATTCATGGAATAGTTGATGTTGATGTACACACGTATGTCCTATATATGTTTTAAAGAGATAAGTGGTTGGTTTCAGCAGAAGACAGAGAACACTCTCTGGTGTAAATCTTCAGGAGTAGAATTTACTATTTCTATTATTAAAATCAGATATGTGTTAATTTTTCGTTGCTATCATACTTGCTTAAGGGCTTTTATTTTATTTTTACCATGCAGATGCCATTTTTATTTTGCCTTTTTTTTTTTTTTTTTAGAGAAGGAGATAATGTTTTTAAGAGAAATATTATTGGTGTACTTCATACTAAATTTTGAGGTACTATGGCCTCAGAAATTTCAGGCTTTGGTAATCTAATACTTCACATCATAAGGTGAAAATATTTAAGCATTTGCTTAGGGCAAAGACCCACCGACTGTTACAATGCTGGCTGTGCAGAGCAGTGGCCATGAGGAAGCGCCAAGAGATAGAGTTTTTCCTTCCCTCACCCCATTCTTACCACCAAGTAAAGCAAAGCACTAGGCTGGCTTTCTTTTCTTTTTTTTTTTTTTTTTTTAAGATTTTATTTATTTATTCATGAGAGACAGAGAGAGAGAGAGAGAGAGAGAGGCAGAGACACAGGCAGAGGGAGAAGCATGCTCCATGCAGGGAGCCCAACGTAGGACTCGATCCCAGGACTCCAGGATCAGGCCCTGGGCTGAAAGTAGGTGCTAAACCGCTGAGACACCCAGGGATCCCATTTTTTTTCTTTTTAAATACAACTTTTATTTTAGAATAGCTTTAGAGTTACAGAAAAACTGGGAAGATAGTACAGAGAATTCTTATATCCTCTGCACCCAGTTTCCCTCAGTATTAACATTTACATTGTATGTTACAGTTGTCACGATGAACGAGTGAGTATAGATACACTATTATGAGCCAAAGTCCGCCCTTTATTGGGATTTCTATAGTCTTGTCCTTCTCTTCCAGGATACCTGGACAGTTTCTCAAGGCTTCTTTGTATTTGAAGACCTTGAGAGTTTTGAACATATTTTTTTAAATTTTTTTTTAGTTTTGAACATATTTTGAAGATAACTTAGATATTTTCTCAATTGTCCCTCAAGAGATACCTGTCTGAAGCTTTTCTCATAATTCGACTATAGTTATGGGTTTGGGGGAGGAAGACCACACAGGTAAAGTGACACCATCTTCCGATAATGAGTCTTCTTTTCTTAACATAAGTTAAATACCTGGCACATAGCAGGTACTCAATAAAACACAGGTTCTTCTTCTCTTCACATCCCTCAAGCCAGTGTAGTAACCAGAAAATAATCTGTACATGAAACATCTTTACCATGTTCCAGTTCCTCTTTTCTAGAAAAGTATGATTCAGAGGAAAAGCAGGCTTGAGAATAAAGAGGAAGTTTGGATTGTTGCTAACATATTCGGAGGCAGCCCCCTGAGTGAAAGTGGTCCCTGTGCTTCTAGGACCTCTCATCATGTCCTGTGCCCCAGAAAGGAGATCTCCATGGTTTAACAGATTCTTTGCTATCTAGATTCGGGTGGGGTTTGGTCAATGGGGCATCAGCAGGAGTTAAGTGAGCAAGAGAGCAACTTTATACATTGTCCCTTTATGTATCCGTTTAAGTGGTTGTCTCTTTGTCAACTTGACTATATACATACATAAATTAAATATACATTATATAGCTACATATATATAGAGAGAGAAATTAGGATACAGAAAGAAATCTTAAAGGCTTATAACAGGTCAGGTGGCCAAGTAGCTGCTACCAAATCACTGCCTAATAGTGTGGTCTCTTTTAGAGAATGAATACTGTATCAGACACATCTATGCAATGCTGTCTGTCCAAGGAATGTTCTTCAGATGACCTTTGCAAGTTTATTTTAATTATGTTGCCACTGTACAAAATATATTTGTAATTTTAGAACTATGTTTTGAAAATTATCTTTAGAGACAGTTTAATAGCCTCCTTACCAAACTTGATTTCTCTTCTCTTTGCCAGCTTGGCTTCTGAGTTTCTTTTGATTGTAAAACTCAAGTCTGATGTCAAAGGGTACAGGTTTTACCAGTAATATTTAGAACAACAAGTCATAGATTCTGAGGGGATTTTTTTAAATTAAATCTTTTTTAAAAAGAAAGAGAGAACGAGAGAGAGCAAGATCTAGATTTGTTGAGCCATGGTAACAGTTGGAATGACCCAGGGTATACATAGGTGACAACTTTTGACTGGGAAAGATCCATTTGGATATGTAGATTCTGCTGTATTTGTTTAAAAACCTGTCAGTACACCTGCACCCCAATGTTTATAGCAGCAATGGCCACAATAGCCAAACTGTGGAAGGAGCCTCGGTGTCCATCGAAAGATGAATGGATAAAGAAGCTGTGGTCTATGTATACAATGGAATATTACTCAGCCATTAGAAACGACAAATACCCACCATTTGCTTCAACGTGGATGGAACTGGAGGGTATTATGCTGAGTGAAGTAAGTCAATCGGAGAAGGACAAACATTATATGGTCTCATTCATTTGGGGAATATAAAAATTAGTGAAAGGGAATAAAGGGGAAAGGAGAGAAAATGAGTGGGAAATATCAGTGAGGGAGACAGAACATGAGAGACACCTAACTCTGGGAAACGAACAAGGGGTAGTGGAAAGGGAGGTGGAGGGGTTGGGGTGACTGGGTGACGGGCACTAAGGGGGGCACTTGGCAGGATGAGCACTGGGTATTATACTACATGATGGCAAATTGAACTCCAATAAAAAAAATACAAAAATAAATAAATAAAATAAAAACCTGTCATTAGATAATAACAGGTCAGTGTCCTGAAATGCAGGCTCTGGGGTTAGCTGGCTAGTTTTATTTTTATTTTTTAAGTTTTTATTTATATTCCAGTTAACATACAGTGTAATATTAGCTTAGGTGACAATATAGTGATTCAACACTTCCATACATCACCCAGTGCTCACCATGAGTGCCCTCCTTAATCCCCATCACCTATTCCCCCATCCCCCACCCCCTGCCCTCTGGTAACCATCACTTTGTTCTCTATAGGTAAGAATCTGTTTCATGGTTTGCCACTCTCTCTCTTTTTGTCCCTTTGCTTATTTGCTTTGTTTCTTAAATTCCACATATGAGTGAAATCATATGGTATTTGTGTTTCTCTGACTTATTTCACTTAGCATAATATACTCTACCTCCATCCATTTCATTGCAAATGCCAAGATTTCATATTTTTTGATGGCTAGTATTCCACTATACATATATATACCGCATCTTCCTTTTGTATTCATTCCCTCAGAACTAGAGTTAGGGTTCAGCTTTGGATTGGGGAAGGGGGAAGGGGTAGAATTAGGGCCAGGGTGAAGGTATGTACCTTGTATACTACAGTTGAGAGACTTCGACAGAGAGTTAGGGTTAAGATTAGGGTTAGAATTAGCATCAGGGCTTAGGCATTTGGGGGGCGAGGTTACAGTTTAAGGTTATGGTTAATGTTAGTGTTAGGGCTGGGGTATGTGCCTGGTACCTTACAGTTCAGAGAGCTCTCCAGAGAATAAAACCCTGGATTTCTGTTTGGGTGTGAATACACATGGCATCCATCTACCAAACAAGGGGCGGGGGGCTGGGGGTGGATTTAGAGCTTTAAATATTCTTTTTTTTTTTTTCATGTTTTTATTTTTTTTTTAATTCTGGCTTCATCCTTTGTGCGACCTTAGATAAGTTCCTTACCACTCTCAGCCTCATGTTTCTCTAACATGGAGACAGTAATAGTACCAATGTAACAGTTTCTCTTATAATTAAAAGAATTAGTATATGTAAAGCATTTTAAAGATTTTATTTATTTATTTATTTATTTATTTATTTATTTATTTATTTAAGAGAGGGTGTACACAAGCAGGGAGAGGCAGAGGGAGACAATCTCAAGCACTCTCCATGCTGAGCACAGAGCCCAAAAGAGGCTCAATCTCACGACTCTGAGATCATGACCTGAGCCAAAATTAAGAGTCGATTGTTTCACTGACTGAGCCACCCAGGCACCCCTATGTAATGCATTTTAAGTGGTGTTGGGACATAGGAAGGACTGGAACGTTAGGTATAACTATTGTGTACTATATTATGTCATAGATCTAATTAATGACCATTGGTGTTTGGTGAATTTTTGCATTGTGGTTGTATTGCAATATTCTCCAACCTTGTTTCTGCTGGTTGTGATGTTCACTAGGCACGGCTACCAGATAAAAGTGAGATTCGCTCAGAGATGAACAAAGTAAAGAAATTTGTCTTTGCATTTATATTTACATTTTTGTTGCCAAAGGAAAAAAACTGATTACTATTTTTTTAAAAAGAAGATTTCTGACGGGCTAAAGTGTCTGAAGGTACTCAACTAAATAAGCCTTGAGGTTGTGAAAGAAGTTACAGTCTGCTAATTTACCAGTTCTTGATGGGCCCTCGTCCCCTAATGCAGCCCAACCAGGGAGACAGAAAAAATAGGAATATCCTTACCAAAAATGTACTGTGCAATAAAAAATGACATACATAGGAATCATTTCTCTTTCCAAAGCTTTAAAGTTAACACACTTTCTAATTAATAACAAGTTTTATTTTTCAATTTCTAAGTTAAGTGTATCCTTATGTGTGTATATAAATACACACACAAATATATGGACACATTTTTTACATGATTGTACAGTCAAACTGAGTTAGCTGGAAGTACTGAGTAACCTCCTGAACTAATGAAGCAAACATGTGCCCCTGCTGGGCTGTGGAAGGCTTCCAGGGCTCCCAAGCATACACCTGCAGAAATCCGTGATTCACCTCTGAGTCACTCGGCAAGTGTTAGCAGAGAGAAGCAGCCGGGATGCAGAGGGTGCAGTTGGCTGCCGGTTCTCTCCTGCTCTCCCAGAATAATGACATTAATGACACTTCCAAACAGCTCACCCAGTCACAAAGTGGGAGATTTCAAAATCCATGTGGCAGCTGATTTCCTAATAGGATGCATTAAACAGGACATTGCATGTTTTATGGGCTGGGGTTGATTAGACCATAAGACTTAAAATATGTAGCTAAAGTGGTTGAAAAATAGGCCTTGGAAGTTCAGATCAAAGCATTACAGGGGGGTGATTAGATAAATAAAAAGTTTAAGCCTAACTGAGCAAATAATTGCACATCCCCTGAAAAGCTTGGTTCACAGGGATTGATCAAATGTGAGTCACCCCAGGCACAGATGTCTTTCTAAGAATATTCCTTTTAATTTTTTTAATATACATCAAAAGAAAAAAAATCTGGGTACTGACCAGCAAATACTCCTGTTTGTATAAGAAAAGCCTCTTTAAGATACTGACCAAAAAAAAAAAAAAAATCCCTCATTGTTTAAACTGGCCAGTTTTTTTTTTTTTTTCTTTCTTTTCCTTCTCAGTCTGTAGTGAAAGGTTTTTGCTTCTTTAATGCAGACTAATAGAGCTCACCTAACAAAAAATTCTAAAAGATTTCGGGTGACTTATCTAGTCCATTACTATATGAAAGTCAGCTGTATATTTATGTTAAAAGCATACTCTAATATCTTTCTATAGAAACATGTGCCAGTTGGGAAGATTTGTCTTTGGTTAAAAAACAAAACAGCCTTTGCAAAGCTAATTTGTGCTTTGGTATGTGCCAGATACAAGTTATCTCATTTAATCCTCGTGACAATGCCAGAGGGCAGGTTTTCCCACTCCCAATTTATATGTAAGGAAGTTGAGGCACATGTGCAATTAAACAACTTGCCCCACGTCATGAGGCTGGAAAGTGGCAAAGCAAGAGTGTGAGAGACCAAGCCTGACGCTGGACCCTTCGCACCTGAGAGCACTTCTGACCGTTGTTCTGTAGCGGCTACAGAACTCTGCAACTGCGCCTAGATTACAGTCATTTCTATGAGCTCATCTTGGCTATTTCCTTGAGGCAGGATCCTTTTTTTTTTAATCTTTTATTTATTTATTTATGAGAGACACAGAGAGAGAGAAGCAGGCAGAGACATAGGCAGAGGAAGCAGGCTCCACGCAGGGAGCCCGATGTGGGACTCGATCCTGGGTCTCCAGGATCATGCTCTGGGCCGAAGGCCGACGCCCAACTGCTGAGCCACCCAGGCGTCCCTTGAGGCAGGATCCTAGTATCGTTTCTTATTTGCAAAATAAGCAACCTATGATAGACATCATAGCTTTCCAAAAACCACAGAAAATCAGGTAGGGGCGGGGGGGGGGGGGTGGTAGATGTGCATTCAGAGCAGCTAAATTTCAAGTTTGTGATTTGGTCACTAGTCTTCTGCGACCAGATGGTGATCAGACAAGACATTTTGGTAGCCAGGGTTCTTGTCCATGTCTCAGAATCAACAGTTTCTTGGAAGTAGCTTTTATCCTATAGCAATCTCCCAAAACTAGTGATCAGAATTGGTGGGGGTGGCTTGGAAAATGATAGCATCAATGCCTGTCCATGAATCCATGCAAGGTCTCTGGCTCTGCCTGTGAGCTACCTTTCACAGCATCACTGGCCATATTTTTTATACCTTAATTTACCCTTCAGCTATAACTGACACTCTTTATGACCTTTGTTTACTCAGATATGTCTGCAACAAGCTGTTGCTTTATATTTCAGTGCCCCTTTAGACAGCAAAGGGTAGGAAAACAGGTTAGCACAGAGACACAATCATTCCCTCAGGGAGTCAGACCAGCCTGGTCCAAATCCTGGCTATGTGACTTTGAGAAAGTTGTTAAGCCTCCGTACCTCAGTATTAGCTCATACAGTACTGTCTTAGTCAGCTTGGGTTGCCATAACAAAATACTAGAGACTGGGCAACATAAGCAAAATAAATTTATTTCTCACAGTTTGGGAGCCTGGGAAGTCTAAGAGCAAAGTGCCAGTCACTTAGGTTCCTGTTGAGTGCCCTTTCCTGGTTTGCAGACACCTGTCTTCCTGTTGTGTCCTCACATGGTAGAGAGAGAGAGAGAGCAAGAGCAAGTTCTCTGGTCTCTTGTTACAAAGGCACCAGTCCCAGGATGAAGACCCCACTGGCTCCACCTCCAGATACCATCACAAAGGGGTTAGGCTTCAACGTATGAAACTGTTTGTTGGTGGTTGGGGGGAGGGCACAAACATTTAGCCTATAACAGGTACTGTCTGTAAAGTAACTGGCAAGCACTCCATGAAGGTTAGCCATCACTAACTCAGGTTCTAACATTAAGGAAACACATGGAATACATTGAAATGCACCCGTTTAGGGGCACCTGGGTGGCTCAGTGTTAAGCGTCAGCCTTCAGCTCAGGTCATGACCCCAGTGTCCTGGGATTGAGCCCCTCACCTGGCTCCCTGCTCAGTGGGCAGCCCACTTCTCTCTCTCCCTCTGCGGATACCCCTGCTTGTGCTTTCTCTCTCTCTGTCAAATATATAAATAAAATATTTTTAAAAAATGTACCTGTATACTCATTTTGATGAATATAGAGGAACCAGGTTTTATTGTACAAGACACTGGGCCACACACACAAGGGACAAAAAAGACTAAGGCAGGATCCTTCAAGGGGCTCCTGGTCTCCTGTGCCCTTTGGAAGAAGCTTCTCTAGAAGATACCCTCTCCCCTTGAGCATCACCCTCTGTCTTGTAGGGGAGATGACCAGACATGGGCAAACATCCATAATAAGCCTTGAACATGGTCCACTCAACAATTCTACAAGCCTTGGGGTGGAGAGCCACCGGACAGGCGTTCAAATCCTGGCTGTTGCAGTTATTGGCTCCAACTTTGAGCAAGTCACTTAACCCCATTCTGTGTTCTGTGGAATCAGAAAAAAAACTCTTATTTGTTTGTTTAAAAATATTAATGCATATCGTGCACTGTTGGTGGGAGTATAAATTGGTGCAGCCACTATGGCAAACAAGATGGAGGTTCCTCAAAGATTAAAAATAGAACTACTGTATGATCCATCAATTCCACTTCTGGATATTTATCCAGAGAAAATGAAAGCATAACTTGAAAAGATATGTGCACCCTATGTTCATTGAAGCATTAGTTTTAATAGCCAATATATTGAAACACTCTAGGTGTCCGTGGATAAAGAAGATGCACACACACATGATAGACTATTCTTCAACCATAAAAATGAATGAAATTTGCAGCCACATGGATGGACCTTGAAGACATTTTGCTAAGTGAAATAAGTCAAATAGAAAAAGACAATACTACATGATCTCACTTACATGTGAGATCCAAAAAAAAAAAAAACCAAAAAAACAAAACCCAAAATTAAAAAGCCTAACTCAGAGAAAACAGATCAGTGGTAGGGAGGAGGAGGGGCAGGTAGACAAAATGGGTGTAGGGAGCCAAAAGGCACAAACTTCTAGGTATAAAGAAATAAATCCTGGGGATCTGATGTACAGCATGGCAACTATGGTTAATAATGTTGTATTACATACTGGAAAATTCCTAAGAGAGTAAATCTTAAAAGTTATCTTCACAAGAAAAAGAATTTTGGCACTTTGTATGATGACAGATCTTAAGTAAACTTACTGTGGTCACCATTTTGCAATATATACAAGAACAGAAAAAAAAAAAAGAACAGAATCATTATTTTGTACACCTGAAACTAATATAATGTTGATGTCAATTATGCCTCAATAAAGAATATTAATGTATTTATTATTATCATATCAAAGAAATGGTGCTCACCTAGCACCTTTGAGTGGCACTCCAGCAGGAGACAAGGAGATAGCCCTGCCGAGCATCAGGGCTGCAGTCCTGGCATGGAGTGGGTACCACTGCTGTCATCCTATTAACATGCCATCGATGTAACAGCATCAGCCCTAGCTTGCAGACGTTCTGAGAACTACATGAACTACATGGAAAATCAACTAGCTGTAGTTTTCCCATGCAAGTACTTGATAAATGTTCTCAAAATAAACAAAATGAAACCGAGCCCCGTCTGCCCTCGTCAGGAGTGTGTGTGAGAACAAAGGCCATGTACTATCAACATGTTTACCTGCAGCAACAGGTCAGAGCTCCACAAACAGCTGTAGTACCTAGGAGGTAGCTGCATGAAGTAAAAACATACATACAAACAAACAAACAGGGTGGCTTGAGTGCCATAAACCTCTGTCATCATCCTCAGGAATCCACTGGCCGTGGGTCCTACAAGTTTCAGTGTGAAAATTAAATATGCCATAGCACTAAAGATGAAGCAGATAATAAAACCAGAAGTTTTTCCACTGTGTTACTTAGGTTTTCACTGATTCATTTAGAAATTACCCACATGTTCAAAAGAAAACAAAACAAAACCCTACAAGTCTCAAACAGGGCTGGTTGTTTCTCCCCTAGAGCAGTTTTCCACATTCACTTAGCCTCATGGAAATGCAAACTCAAAGGAAAGTTTTAAGAGTGATACAGGCTCATTATCCCCACCCCCACCAATTTTGCATTGAGACCTCAATAAATATTAATGGAGAGAGTGAACTAACATAGAAGAGTGTTTTTTAAAGTCAGAGAACCCTTCTCAGAATCATCTGAGGCCTTTGTCAAAAAGTAGATTCCAGACCAGTTTTCTCGGTGAGTGGGGCTCTGGAATCCACGTGTTTAACAGGCTTCTCCCACACAGATACAGGAAAACCTCTATAAATGGGGATAAAATTCACTGAATAACAGGCTGATTTTAAATTGATAAACGAGAAGGTGGAGCACCTAAAAACCCTTCTGATTAAGGAATAGCAAACTGCAATATCAAAGCGCAGCAAATGACCCCTTTACCAGGTTCAATGCTAGGACTATGCTAAGCTTGCTAAAGTATTAGAAAGTAATAAGTTCAAAAATAAAAAAAGTGTGTGTGTGTGTGTGTGTGTGTGTGTGTGTTAGAGTCAGATAGACCAAAATGCTGAATAACCATAACAGAGTAAGATCACAGAAGCAGTATTCACATCTCTTTGATATATAAAGAATGTCGAGAAATAATAATCTTCAGCGCCAAGAAAGACTCATTGCGTATCAACCAGGACCGTGTGCCCATTTTGCCAAGCACTGGCCTAGCGCTGTATGTACAAAGATGAAGCAAACAGTCCGGCTCTCTAGCTCACACTAGTAGGAGTTCTTAAAGAGTTCAAGCTCTAAGAAACCTTTGGCTTCATCCCTGAAAGAATGTCCACATGCACAAGCAAAGGTTTCAGATGACTAAAGGAAACCCCAATCCTCATCAAGTCCAAATGTAGTATGAATTGAGCAGGGAAGGCTTGTGGTGTCCCCTTCCCACATGTAATTTGAAATACAATTTAAATGTTTTAAAGAAACAAAAACGAAGTGCTATAAATTAAAATTGCTTCTTTCTAGAACTTCTAATGGCCATTTCTATATTGCAGCTTTTCGTTTGGTTGGTTTTGGTCTTGGTGTTTTTAGTTGTTTGTATGGTTTAATGCCTCTGCTTTGCCAGAATCCTATATGCATATTTAATTTGCCTGTGGATATTCCGGCACTAATCTAGAGGGAGACATAGCTCCCAAACACTCTTATTACCATACAGGATCCTATGAACTCTCTAATATTCTGGTAGTACAGAGCAGATGACCTGGGGAAAAATGTTTCATCACAACACAGTCATCCAAATGTAAGTCTTGAGCTCATATGGTATGTTCCTTCAATCATGCCAAGGAGAGGTAACAACTCTCAGTTAATAGGCAGTGTCCTCCTGGGTGTCCTCAGTGATCCCTTCAGACTAACAATTGGGAAGGGCATGTGTAAGGCTGGTGTGGAGAGCAGAAGGGGAACACATTTTGGTAGCATTGGGTGCTCTGTCCTGTTTTCCAACAAAAGATGATGAGGATTAGAGGCAAGTTAACCTGAGGGCCGGGGCCAGCAGAGGAAGGAGAGAACAAAGATTGTGGCAGGAAATGACTAATCATGTGAGAGAAAATCCTGGTCCACAACAGAGGAACGGGGAGAGAAATGGTTAAGAGAAGGATGGAGGGGTCACCGAGCCAGAAGGACTGCTTGGCGTCTTACCTTTAATGGTGACAACAGAACAAACAGCCTCCCCGAGCAAAGGCACCCAAGTGACCTGGGTTCCTTTCAAGAAAGATCTCCATTCTTAGTGTGCAAACTAGTCACCTCATAAGACATTTGTTTTTAACTTTCACACACACGTTGACCCATGTCTTCTCAATCGCCACCTGCTTCCACCCAAACATCCAGGGAAGAGTTGGCTGTTTATTTATTTATGCTCTGTCTGTTTCCAAAATGGATTTAAGGCAACAGAATACAAGAGGTAAGTCAAATTTCAGTGTTAAAAATTCATCACTAAGAATTTTCCATATCTTTAGCCAGACAACACTAGATCATTAGGATGTGATGTTAGTGCTGCTGACACTGGTTATATTCTGGTGTTTCTTTCTGCTTATGTAATAGAGAAAAAGATCACTTGTCCTCAGTTCTATACTGGTTCCTTTTAAATATTTCAAGGCAAGGTATCAAGAACCATATTTTCAAATGAAGAGTCAGTCCATGGGTGTGAAGGTCATGATGATAATCACTATCATTTCAAGAGTGACTATGAAGAATTTATTACTTTTTAAAAAAATATTTAAAATTAATTAATTTATTTTTTAAAATAAATAAATACTATTTATTTACTACTTTTAAAAAAAGAATTTATTACTTTTTTTTAAAAAAGAATTTATTACTATTCCTCATTCTACAGAAGAGAAAACTGAGAGCCAAAGCAGGACTCATTAACTTGCCTTAGGCCACATGGCTAATTGTGACAGGTTTCAAACACAGTTGTAACGGACTTCCAGGGGTACCTGTTTTCCTTTAGACTGCTCTGACTTCCTGAAGTGGGGAGAAGGTGGAAAGAGGGGCGCCCTCAGCTGTCTGTGGGAAGAAACTCAGAACCAGACCCTAAAGTAAACCCAAGGTGTTTACTTGGCACATAGCATTTGTCCTTGTTTCTGAAACACATCTTTGCTGTTGGCCTGTTTCAAGGCCATGTTTTCCACCTGCACAAACAGGGTTTGCTTTAGCATCATTTATGTAATGTAAATATCTTCTTTCCTACACCTTTTGGAGACTGGTTTTGGGCCTGAATTTGTGCGTGCTTTGCCTGGCTGATCATTGCCATGAAGAGCTTAAGTGATTGTTTAAGAGAAAAGGTAAACACACTGTTTTCAAACACCACTAGAGTAGTAAGATTCTGTAATGTGGACCCTTAGTTTCAATTTTTTGTCTTTTACACAGTACTTTAGAAATTTTAAGGGGTAGAGGAAAAGGCTGGATGCAATTTTTAAAAAGGGGGATTTTGGGGGAGATCCAGTTAGGAGTTAATTAGACATTTATGTGCAAGATAGTCTTAGAATATCTGTCTGCTAGCCCCCGATTATGTGACTGTGTCTGTAAGAACAGTGAGGCCAATGTAAAAGTCAGATGTGCCACCAAGATTCTGAGATAGGTACTCAGAACTGCATTGGCAAAAAAGTTCTGTGGTAGAAGGTTCCCCTGTGTCCAAATGAATTGGTCTGCCTTGTATTTCATCAGCTAGGGCTGAGCTCTTTTACAAGGCAGTGATTGAGTAATGGTTCTCGAAATGTTTCTGAAAAATGAAACAGGAATTTCCTTCCCACCCCCATAAGCCTGATATAAATCTTTTGCTTATTATCTGTTTAAAGTCATCTTTATGTCAATAAAAATAGTGGTGTTTCTAACAAAAGATTTATTTTTGTTCCCAACCATAACCAACATCAACTCAAAGTCCATTCCCTATGGCTGTGGGCCTGGATCAAAGATGTTCTTTTCAAAAACAGTTCACCAAGGCCTGTGAGACATATAGGTTGACTGTCATTTTCTTATTCTATTTTTCATTTATTTATGGAAGAACCTAATGCAAAAAGCAATGTATGTTTCTTACATAAAATATAAAGAAGAAGAAAAATGTGAAAATCACATGTAATCCTACCACATAAAAAATAACCACAAGTAACTTTTGGGAATATAACCATTCAGTCTCTCAAAAAGAAAAAGAAAAAAATATATATATATATATATATATATTTGAGAGAAAGAGAGTGTGTGTGAGAGCACAAGTAGGAGGGGCAGAGGGAAAGGGAGAGGGAATCTCAAGCAGACTCCATACTGAGATTATAGCTCTCCATGGGGCTCGATCACACAATTCTGAGATCATAGCCTGAGCTGAAATCAAGAGTTGGTCACTCAACAGACTGCACCACTCAGGCACCCTGACCTTTCAGTCTCTTAAATGCATAATATTTATTTATTTTCAAGAATAGGCATACCTTAGAAATATTGCAGGTTCATACCACAACAATAAAGCAAGTATCTCAAAAAAGTGAATCCAATGAATTACTTGGCTTCCAGTGCATATAAAATTTATGATTTACACTATACAGCAGCCCAAAATTGTGCAATAGCATTATGTATTTTTTTAAAAAGCCCACAATGTACATACTTTAATTTAAAAATACTTTATTACTAAAAAGTGCTGACCAGTATCTGAGTTTTCAGTGACTTGTAGGCTTTTTGCTGGTGGAGGGTCTTGCCTCAACGTTGCTGGCTGCTGACTGCTCAGGGTGTGGGCAGCTCTGAAGGCTGGGGTGGCTCTGGCAATTTCTTCTTCTTCTTCTTCTTTCTTTTTTTTTTTTTTTTTTTTTGGCAATTTCTTAAAATAAGGTAACAATGAAGCTTGATGCATTAACTGACTCATAACAATTTCTCAGTAGCATTTGATGCTGTTTGATAGCATCAAACAGTTCTACCCACAGCAGAACTTCCAAAATTGGAGTCAGTCCAACAACAATCTTCACAGCATCTTCACCAGGAATAGATTCCATCTCAAGAAATCACTTTCTCTGCTCATACATAAGAAGCCACTTCTCATCCATTAGTTTTGTCATGAGATCAGGAATTCAGTCCAATCTTCAGGCTCCACTTCTAATTCAAGTTCTCTTGCTATTTCCACTATATCTGCGGTTACTTCCTCCACTGAAGTCTTGAATCCCTACATGTCATCCATGAGAGTTGGAATCAATTTCTTCAAAACTGATGTTAATGCTGATATTTTGACCTCTTATGAATCACAGATGTTCTTAATGGCATCTGGAATGGAGACTCCTTTCCAGAACGTATTCAGTTTACTTTGCCCAGATCCATCAGAGAAATCGCTATCTATGGCAACTACAGTCTTATAAAATGTATATCTTAAATAATAAGGCTTGAAAATGAAAGTACTCGATGAGCGAGTTACAGAATGATGTGTTAGCAGATATGAAAATAACATCAATCTCACTATAAATCTCCATAGAGCTCTTGGGGGCAAGGTCAATGAATAGTCATATTTTGAAAGGAATCTTTTTCTGAGCAGTAGGACCCAAGAGTGGGCTTAAAATAGTCAGTAAACCACGTTGTAAAGAGATTTGCTATCATTCGGGATTTGTTGGTTCATTTCTAGAGCAGACGTGGACTAGGTTAAGCATTTATTTTAAGGACCTTGGGATCTTTGGAATGGTAAATGAGCATTGGCTTCAACTTAAAGTCATCAGCCCCCGACAAGTGAGTCAGCCTGTCCTTTGGAGCTTTGAAGCCAGGCAATGCCTTCTCCTCTCTAGCTGTGAAATCCCTAGATGGCATCTTTTTACAATAGAACGCTGTTTTGTCTACACTGAAGATCTGTTGTTTAGTGTAGCCACCTTCATGAATTATCTTAGCTAGGTCTTCTGGATAACTTGCTACACAAGATAGAGTTTCTATCTTTAGATAAAGCTTTAAAAGTTTTCTTTATATGTTGACAATTTATCTACAAAAGTTATATCAGATTATATTTTAATAAGAATATATGAGAATATCTATTCTTTTCATAACCTCAAAGAACACTCTTTGAATATTATCTTTTTTCAACTTCATGCGATAGGCTGAGAAAAGGGGGACAAGATTTTCTTTTTCATGTCTTTGATTCTTAGTAAGGTTGATTATTCTTATATGTTTGTTTGTGTTTCTTACTATAAATTGCTTATTTTTTTTTTTTTGCCTACTTTGCAATGTTTGTAAAAGCCCCTTTGTAGTGAGGTTGTCAATCATTTTTCTGCCAGCTGTCTTAAATATTTTCCTTAGTTTGTTCTTTGCCTTTGAGTTGTTTGTCTATCTTTAAGTTTTTATTTTTAAATAATTTTAGACTTATTTAAGAGTTACAAAGGTATTCAGAGAGTTCCTATGTACCCTTTATCCAGCTTCCCCTATTTATTTACATAGTTACGGTACAATTTTCAAAATTAAGAAATTAACATTGTACAATACTATTAACTAGTATTTTATTTAGAATAGGCTTTACTCAGATTTTGTCAATTTTTCCACTAGTAGTGTTTTCCTGTTCCAGTATCTAATCTAGGATCCTACATTGCATAAATTTTCATGTCTCCTTAGTCTCTTCCAATCTGTAACAGTTTTAGTCTTTCTTTATTTTATGATCCTGACACTTTTAAAGAGTATTGGTCAGGTATTTTATAGAATGTAACTCAGTTGGGGTTTCCCCACTCTAAAGTTACCATTTTTCTCTTTCCATACTCAATTGTTAGACAGGTCACTTAGGCCAGGCCTCACCCCAGTGGGAGGTGGGCTAAGCTCTGCCACCTAGAGAGAAGAGTATCAAGGATTGGTGGACATATCTTAAAATCATTAATGAATATATTGGGGTCTAAATACTTTAAATCTATGTAAGTATCTTCTTGCTCATTAAAGTTTCAGCAACTAATTTTAGCATTCATCACTAAATCTTGTTTGGAGCCATTATTATTATGATCTTCTAAAGATCATTTTCTATTTCCCTCGTTGCTTTTGCATTTATTATTTGAAATCCTTCTATAAGGAATATTTATTCCTTTTCCCCCAGAAATAAGGTAGACTTCAGTGACTAACCACATCACCAAAGGTCTAATTTTTTAAATCTCTGCTCTGATTTCTGTACTATAGTGGTAAGAAGGTGGTCAATTTTTCCCAGGTATACTTGTTTTCTATTGCTGCTATAACAAATTGACACACTTTGTGGCATAAAACAACACAAACTTCTCTTTTTGGAGGTCAGATGTCTGAAATGTGTTTCATTGGGCTAAAATCAAGGCATTGGTAAAGTTGTATCTCTTTCTGGAGGCTTGAAGGGAGACTGTATTCTTTCCTTTTCCAGCTTCTAGAGACTACCCACATTCTTTGGCTCATGGACTTCTTCCATCTTCAAAGTCAGCCATATTAAACCAAGACCTTTTCATACTCAATCTGTCTGGTTCTCTCTCATCTACCTCCTTCTCCCACTTATAAGGGCCCTTGTGATTACATTGGGCCTATGTGGATAATCCAAGATAATCTCTCCATCTCAAGGTCAACTGAATAGCAGCCTTAATTACATCTGCGACCTTAATTCCCATTTGCCATGTAATGAAACACATTCACAGTTTGGGGGATTAGGATGTAGACATCTTCAAGGGTCATTATCTGCTTACTACACAGAGCCATCAGCTTTTTATCTATGGTAGAATAGGTGGAAGGAATTGTTAGATATAAAAATAGAACAATTCTACTAGCTTCAACAGGTGCCACTCAATAGAATTGATTTTTACATGGGTCTCAGATAGATAGCATCAGGCCCTCTTTACTTTGGGAGCCAAATGAGTATAGTCCTGAGACATTATAGACGTTATTGAGATTGACCAGACATTCTGAGTGATTCAGAGACAGGGATCTTTAGGTACCAGTAACCCTGAGCCATAGTTTAAGTGACTATTATATCATCAATCTTTATATTTGATACCTACAGACTTCAATTAATTTAGAGACGAAAGAAATAAAATGTCATTTCAAATCAACTGCTAAAAGCATACTTTAGAGTGCATATTTTACTAATCACCTATATCTACTTTTAATTGAATACAAGCCTTTGCAAAGATCTCTTGAACCTGAAGAAAGGGTTTCAGAAAGTGGTTTCCCCTAATGTTATTTTGACCTCGTTAGGAGCTATAAACTCATACTCTCCTTTAGACTAAAGGTTCTCCCTTTCTTCTCTGCTAGGCCCATGGACAATGAGGCAACAGTGATTTTAGTTTTCTTTTGTATTGTGAGTCTATATTCTCTGTGTAAAGGCCCACTTGTCTTTGGTCTATCTTCTGCTCTTTAAAAAGAAATTAAAATTATTTAAACTAAAAAAAAAAAAAATAGTTCACTAATTTCTCTCACCCCCCCAACCCTCACCTCTGGTAACCATCAAATCTGTTCTGTGTGTCTATGAACCTGGGTTTATTTATTAACTAATTAATGTATTTATTAGATTCTACATGTAAGTGCAATCCTACAGTATTTGTCTTTCTCTGTTAGACTTACTTCACTTAATATGATGCCCTTGAGTTCCATCTGTGTTGTCACAAATGGCAAGATGTCATTCATCTTTATGGCTGAGTAATATTTCATTGTTCACAATTTCTTTATCCATTCATCCATCAATAGACATTTAAGTTGCTTCCCTCTCTTGGCTCCTGTAAATAATGCTGCAATGAACATGGGGGTGCATACCTTTTCAAGTTCGTGTTTTCATTTTCTCCAGGTAAATACCTAGAAGTAGAATTGCTGGATCATGTAATAGTTCTCATTTAAAAAAAAAAAGTATATATAAATATATATATGTTAAAATATGTATATATTATTTATTTATAGAGAAAGCAGGGAGCAAGGGTAGAGGGCAAGGGCAAGATAAACTCAAGCAGACTCTATGCTGAGCACAGAGAGTGATGCGGGGCTTGATCTCACAACCCTGAGGTCACTACCTGAACTGAAACCAAGAGTCAGATGCTTAACCAACTGTGCCACCCAGGCGTTCCTCTATTTGTAACTTTTTGAGGAACCTTGTACTGTTTTCCATAGTGGCTGCACCAGGTTATATTCCCATCAACAGTGTATAAGGTTCCCTTTTCTCCAAATCCTTGACAATACTTGTTATATTGTCTTTTCAATAATACCTGTTCTGACAAGTGTGAGGTGATATCTCATCATGGTTTTGATTTGCCTTTTCCTGGTGCTTAGTGATGTTAAGCATCTTTTCTCTTCACATGTATATTAGCCATTTGTATGTTTTCTTTTGAAAAAATGCCTACTCAGATCTTCTGCTCATTTTTAATTGGATTGTTTGGTTTTCTGTTTGCTATTGAATTGTACTATATTTTGGATACTAGCCTCTTATCAGATATATAATTTAAAAATATTTACTCCCATTCAATAGGTTGCCTTTTTATTTGCTGATGGCTTCCATGACTGGGGAGAAGCTTTTTAGTTTGATGTATTCCCACTTGTTTGTTTCTGCTTTTGTTGTTTTTGCTTTTGGTGTCAGATACAAAAAACTTATTGCCACGACTTATGTGAAGGATCTTACTACCTTTGTTTTCTTCCAGGAAGTTTATGATTCCAAGTCTTACATTTGAGTCTTTAATCCACTTTAATTTTTTGTGTATGGTGTAAGACAGTGGTCCATTTCATCATTTTGCATGCGGTTGTCCAATTTTCCCAATATCATTTATTGAAGAGAATGTCCTTTCCCCATTGTAATTCTTGACTCTTTGTCATAAATTAATTGATTATATATACACAGGTTTATTTCTGGGCTCTCTATTCTACCATTGATCAACATGACTGTTTTAAGTGCCAATACTCTGCTGTTTTAATTGCTACAGCTTTGTAAGATAGTTTGAAATTAGGAAGTGTGATGCTTTCAGCTCTGTTCTTTCTCGAGATTGCTTTGGCTATTTAGTCTTTTATGATTCCATACAAATTTTAGGATTTTTTTTGTTCGGTTTCTGTGAAAAATGTCACCATTGGAATTTTGAAGGGATTACATTTGAATTTTTATATTGCTTTGGGTAGTATAGACATTTTAACAATGTAAATTCTTCTAATCCATGAACACAGAATACTTTCCCATCTGTTTGTGTCCTCTTCAATTTATTTCATTAATGCCTTGTAGTTTTCAACATACAGTGATTTTCACCTACTTGGTTAAATTTGTTCCCAGGTATTTTATTACGCTTTATGCCATTGCAAATGGAATTGTTTTCTTAGTTGCTCTTTCTGATAGTTCTTTGTTAATGTATTGAAATGCACTGATTTTTGCATATATATTTTGTATCTTGCAATTTCACTGAATTTGTTTATTAGTTCCAACAATTTTTTTATGAGTCTTTAGGGTTTTCAAAATATAATATGTCATTTGCAAATAGTGACAGTTTGACTGTTTCCTTTCTAAACTGGATGCCTCCTCCTGCCCCCCCCCCCCTTTTCTTTGCCTAACTCTTCTGGCTAAGACTTCCAAAACTATGTTGAATAAAAGTGACAAGAGTAGGCAGCCTTGTTTTGCTCCTAACCTTAGAGGAAAAGTTTTCAGCTTTTCACCATTGAGTATGGTGTTAGCAATGTACTTGTCATTTATGGCCTTTATTATGTTGAGATATGGCCTCTCTATACCTTCTTTGATGAGACTTTATCATAAATACATGGCACATTTTGCCAAATGCTTTTCTGTATCTATTGAGATGGTCATATAATTCTTACCTTTCATCTTGTTAATGTGGTATATATCACATCGACTCATTTGTGGATGTTGAACAATTCTTGCATCCTTAGAATAAATCCCACTCCAATCATGGTGTATAATCTTCTAAAATATTGTTGAATTTAGTCTGTTAATTTTTTTTGAAGATTTTTGCATCTAAGTTCATTCATCAGGGATATTGGCCTGTAATTTTCTCTTCTTGTGACATCCGTGTCTGTTTTTATCAGGATAATGCTGGCTTTATAAGATGCATTTGAAAGAATTCTCTCTTATACTTTTTTTTTTCTCTTATACTTTTTGGAAGTTTGAGAAGAAATGGTATTAATTTTTCTTCCAATGTTTGGTAGAATTCACTAGTGAAGCTGTTGGTCTTGGACTTTCGTTTGTTGGGAGATTTTTGATTACTGATTCAATCTCCTTACTAGAAATTAGTCTGCTCAGATTATTTATTTCATCATGATTCAGTCTTGGTAGGTTGTATGTTTCTAAGAATATATCCATTTATTTTAAGTTTGCAAATTGGTTAGTGTCTAATTGTTGATACTAGTCTATTATGATCCTTTGGATTTCTGTGATGATAATTGCAATTTCCCTTTCATTTCTAATTTTATTTACTTGATTCCTCTCTTTCTTTTGATGAATCTAGCTAAAGATTTGTCAATTTTGTTTATCTTTTCAAAGAATCAGTTTTTAGTTTCACTGATCTTTTCTACTATCTTTTTGGTCTCTATATCATTTATTTCTGTTTTAATCTTTGTTATTTTCTACTTTCTACTAACTTTGGTCTTCATTCTCTTTCTAGTTTCTTCAGGTGTAGAGTTACAATTTTTGGTTCAAGTTTTTCTTGTTTTTTGAGGTAGGCATTTATAACTATGAAATTGCCTTTTAGATGTGCTCTTGCTGCATCCCCCAAATTTTGGTATGTTTCAATTTCATTTTTATTTGTCTCAAGGTAATTATTGATTTTTCTTATTGATTTTTCTTTTAATTTTTTCTTTGACCCCTTGGTTGTTCAGTAGCATGTTGTTTAGTGTCCACATATTCATGAATTTTCTAGTTTTCTTTGTAGGTCCATTTTCTTTTGTCAATGCCACTCCTAGTGGGGCTCCTCCTCTACTCTGCTTCACTCTGCTCCACATAGAACTAAAGGAAATATTCTATTATTTTAAAAAACAACACAGAACAACACTCCTGGCTTCATCTTCTCAATTGCCTAGAGTCCCGTGTAGTGGCACAACTCTTCCAGTATTTGGAAAGAACAGGTCTGTGGAGCCATCTAGACCTGTTTTGAAATCCTATTTCTTCTCTCACCAATTCCATGCTTTTTGAAAAATAAAATTGTTTGGAGCTCTATTTTCACCTACTCATGGGCTAGTGTGGTCATTGCTTTTACTGTGAGGGCTAGGTATCATCAATATCCTGTGGTCATCTTTATCTTTTAGTACTAATTGAGCACATATTACATGCTAGACACATACTTGGTATGAAGGAAACAGAAGTGAACACAATCAATGCAGTACTTACCAACATGTTTCAAGTCCAGAGGAAAGATATATTTAAGAGCTAAGGAGAACATAGTGAGCATGATGCAAGGGTGAGTAAACGGTGATAGAAAAGTGTTTAGCAAGGGAATAAAGATCTTTGTAAGTCTATTAGAATTCTGTTGCACTTACAAGTCCAGGTGACTGCCTCTTTTGGGTGATATATTCTCTGAGAACAAGCACTGAGTCTGCTCCATCTTGTGCAAACCTTTCAGCCATCCAAAGTAGGAGCTTAATAAAACTCTGTTAAGCTCAAGTCTTTACCGTAGACTCTTTAAATGTTATTGCTAAATGAAATAGACTCAATTTGTCATCAGAGAAGGACTAGACAGTGGACCAACCACTATTTCCCTATTAATCTTGGTACTCTTTGTATCTTGTCTGGAGTCAGGTATAAAGAAGATATGCAAAATATTATTATTGAATAAATTAACAAACCTAAAATCTAAAAGTACCTTTGTCCATCACTAAAATTCTCAGAGTGAAGGAATAGATTTTATGAATGTTTGTGCTAACTGAACACTTGAAACTTATCATGAGTAAACATAATCCTATCCTACTATGTCTTAAATATACTCTGCATGAATAAGGTGCGAGTTTTACAATCTCATTTGCTCTATCTATGTAAAAGCTTTTTATTTGGCTTCAAAGTCTTCACCTTCACAGCAAAATTTCATTATGTCCCAGCTGAGTTCTGTTTAATGGAATTAAATTTCACCCTTTCTAATTATCTTTTGGAACAGACAATCTTTACAGAATAATTAGTAATAGAAGAACATAATGGATCATTGTCTTTATTACTGCAAAGAAATCCTAGATGCTGCTCTAAATCTTAAAAAAAGATCTCATGAAATATAAAATGTATTGAATCCTTCCTCTTAAATTATGTAACATTTAAACTTTGTCAACATAGCTTAAAGATGATGGGAGGTAATTATTTTCCTCCTTCACTTTAAATTATTTTATGAAACTACTTTAATGATCCCATTCAAATTAATTATGCTTACATTTCATTTTCAAGATTTTTTTATTGGTAGAACGTTCTATTATCAAACACAATTTAAATGCGTATTTTTCTCACTCATCTCAAGATCTATTTTGCTTCCTTGTACAATTTTTTCCTAGACCCTAACCTAAGTTTATTAAATTGTATATATGAAATATAAGAGAGGACTAAAAATATAGCTACTTCAATATTTTTAAAAAGTGAATGAAGTTTAATTAAACATCATTCCACTTACTCAACCAAAAAAAGCGTAGTGCCATTGGAAAAATTGTGTAAAATGTAACTCAGTGAAAAAGAAACATCCAAACATGGGTAGAAAAAAAATACCAACAGACAAAAAAATTGTTGGTGTTTTTTTTTCCTCTCTAAACATTCAAACAATTAAAACTTACCTTTAAAAATGGAAGATGGAAAATGTGGTAGAAAAATGAGTAGGGTCCTTCTTGGACTTTTAGTCTTTATAGTTTAATTTGTTGAGAATTTAAAATTACAGTAATTACCCTTAAATAACTGACATTATTTGACACCACAACAACAGAGGAGTGGAAATGACTGACAAACACACAAAAGACTTTTGTTATCTTTGTTTGTCTGCCTGAATAAATCTCAACAACTATTTCAAAGATTTAAATTTATAGCATACTTAATCGCCATTAGATGTCCAATCCTACTGGCTTTCAGCTAAGTTTCACTGACACTCAACATTTTTGGTATCAACTTCTTTAACACATCTAGTTTGTCTCAACAGCTATCTTTAAGCTAAATTATTACCTCTAAATTAAACATTTTGATAAAATATGTGGAATTAAACAGAATTAACTTGAGTTAAGTAGAGCTCCTTCTTTCTTCCTCTTCTATACTGAGGACTGGATTGCGGGGTAGAGAAGGGGGTGTTTGAAATGGTGAATTTGAAAAACATAACCTACTGTCTACCCTCCATATATGATGGTAAGCTGATTAATATTTGGTTTAATGATTCCTTTCTTAGCAAATCAAGCACATTTAAGAAATTGATACCCCAAACCATTTATTGTGACTTAGTTACTCAAAGAAAATCAGGTCTGCCATATAATTTAGAATTCCTGCAAAGAATTTAGAATGCATATATCATGGATGAAAGATAGAGTTTTTTTCTGTATTATTTTTATTTAAGTATTTAGTTCTTATATTGTTGTACTTCCAAAATAAAGCATAATCTACAAAAAGTCCACTTTATTTCCTAGTGAAAATAGACACTTAGAGAAAACAATTGAATTGAAATAATTCCCTAATTGGTATCACTCTTTACATTTGGAAAACGGTTTTCCCCTATGTTCACTTGACATTACCTAGCTTGTAAAAATTTACCTCTGTTTTGTGTTTTAATTTTGATATCAAGTTCCATCCATACTGAAACAAGAGACACAACTCATTCTATGCGCATTAGAGTATAGTGACTTTCTGATTGGTAGTAAAGTAAGGAAATACTACATACCATATAAAGAAGAGTCTTCCGGGGTTTATGAATGAAATAGGAAATGTATTAGGTTTCTAAGAGGTCAGAGGGGTTAGGTCAGGAGGATGAATGAGGCACCGGGGGGCTTTAAGCTCAGTAGTGCGGGGTTCACTTCAGAGGAAAGATTCTGGTTTTTTTGTGTTTTTTTTTTTCTTTTAAATAGATGTGTTCTTCTTTGCCCTTTCTTACATTACCTTAGTGGATTAAAATATACTAATTTATTTGCTTATTGTTCATACTGCTTGAGATCAAGTACACAAAATTATGAAGATCTGATTTTTTCTTTAGTCCTCTTCTAGTACCTTTATGAAGTCAGGGAAAACATACCTTGCTTATCTTGGCTCTAAGAACTTTTCCCCTGGAGCTGTTTGGACCATACCAGCTATTTATACTAATTGCCTAATTAACCAGCAGAACCTAGTATTCATTCTTCTGGCCAAATAAGGGAATTTCCGTCTCTCTTCCTCACCTGGCACAGGTGAAAAGCTCCCAAAGCTTAAGATCTGATATAGTCATTGCAATATCCTTCTTTCCTTCCTCCTTCCAAACGACAAAGCGGGGAGTATCTTTTTTTTTTTTTTTTTGATGGCTAATGATTTCGCCCCTTTACACAGGAAATAAATCTCTTTTCAAATCTGAAGCATTTCAACAACCTGTAAATGTGAAATCACTGATACTCTTTTAACTATGTCAAATTGAGCCATTGTAGTCTCATTCTTTGAGCTGAGGATGTTCAGAATTTGGATATTGAATTCAAAATTAGGGATTGGTCTTCTCTCAATGACTTTAATTTAATCCATAGGTACTCTGATATTTGAGCCAGCATTTGAAGAGGCAACTGGCACATGGTAGAAATTATTTTTAGCAACTTAAAGGTGAAATATGTACGGACCTATCAGTTTTTAGTATCCAGTTATTTAAGCTCAGTCATACACCAATGACAAGCAGAGAATCTGATGTCTTCATCCAGCTTTCAGAAAGGAGACAATGATCCTGGGTACCAGGCCTTCCTGTGAATGTAGTTGCTCCTAAACTGATAGGATCAGCAAACTTCCTAAAGCCTACAGGGGGATTGATGTTTTTAAAAGAGTTGTTTAGGAAAACAAGAGAAGCAGGAGTTTCTACACTTGGGGTAGAAGGGACAAGAGTAGGGAGAATTTTTTTTTTTTAACCTGCAACAAAGGATTATTTCTTTGTTGATTCTATTCTGACAGGGAAGGAAAATATGTTCTTTCACTGCATTTCTCTTTAAAGATTTATTTGAGGCAAATCTGTGTTCAAAGTGGAGCTTAACAAAATGGGACATATTGATCATGTGAGTGGCAAACATAGAAACATCACCTGAGAAATAATAAATTGATCAGTTATATTTCAAACTAACCGGGCATTTAATTTTGGACTCTCTATGGGCAATTATTTGACTACAATTGTAATAGATAATTCTTAATTTTAATATCACTGTTTGAATATGTGTATTCCTGGTAGGAGGATAGTTTTACCACTTTGATCCAGGTATCCTTTACTAGTAACATTAATTTGGAAAGTTGATGTGCAAATGGACTGCTTTGTTGTATTTTGATTTATAAAAACTTTATTCATTTGTATCTAATTCAGTACAAGTTATATGGATCCCTTTGTTAGTGACATCTTGACTCTGGGTTGAAATTATTTGAAAGATCATTTTTCTTTTACTAACTATGAGAAGGTATTAGTGAGTCTACTTCATTCTTACCACACGTATGAGAAGTAAAACCACCTTTCTTCTAAAGTTACAGATCCAAAGATTAATTATCTGTTTTATGGTATTAGAGATTCTCAGAGCAAAACCAGAAAAGTTTGCTTACTGCATGCTTGATAACAGAATTTCAGTAATTCCTTTCTGGTTTAAAACATTTTAACCACCAAATGGGAGGAAAAAAGCAATTAGTATTAATGTTATCTTTTGCATTACTGCAAAAATAATAAATGTTGAATGATATGTCAAGACTTCTGCATATACATGCATATGTGTATATATTTTTAGAAGCACCCTTATTTGTAATAATTTTAATGAAAGGAGTATTTAGCAACAAAATGTTCTATTTGGAGGCATACTTTAATTTTTTTTTTCAAATTTCTTGTCCACAGTTGTCTTTCACCACTACTAAATAGTTTGTATTATTAGAGCAATACATTAAGAAACACAATATATCTTTTTGTTATTGAAAACATTTAATAGTCAAGTTGAAGTTCATAAAATATTTTTGTGATAAACGTTGGGGGAAAAAAGATACAAAGAAACATACACAACTAAAATATAAATTGAATGAATATTCTGTTATCATCTTCCAGAGGGAATAAACCCTTACATATTTATTTTCTTTTTTAAAGTGTACCTAGTAACTGTATATCTTTTCCCTCCTCACTTCTATTTGGTTCTTTGATCAATTAATTCATGGTTTTACCTAAGTAGAGGACCATGCAAACATACTAGTATTTTGCTAAGTTGCAAACAGCAACATTAGAAAGAAATAGTAATTGATCTGCCAGTTGCTGGATATCTGGCTGTTGATCTCAGTCATACACAGGGATTCTCAGTCATACCCAGGAAACAAAAGATCCAGAACAGTAGGGCTTTCTTTTGAAAGTAGCTGTATGCTGGCTATTAAATGTTAAGGCTGGTTCTATGCGTGGAAAGTTTTATTTGCTCCTCCAAGAAAATACCTTATGTTGGTAGGACTCCCACACTGAGAAAAGCATTCTAGTGCTTTTTGAAATAATCATATGTTTCTCAGAGCTTGGTTATGACTTCCTAGTAAACCAAACTATACATAATGTTGGTGGGGATGGTCTGGATGTGATCAACCTTGTGATAATGCACAATAATGTTTAAACCATGTGAATGCCCAGCCATAATAGCAAGGATGGGAGACACCATTTACTAAAGACCTGCATATATGGCTGGCACTGCGTATATAGCAGATACTGCAAATATGCTACATGAATTTCCATACCACAACCACCTCACAAGATAGTTATCATCATCATTATTATATTACATTATTATGCTTCCCATTTTATAGATGAGCAAACTGAGGGGCAGAGGTAGTAACTTGACAAAATTTTTAGAATTAAGAACCTAACATAAATCTGATAAACTTTCCAATCAATATCTAAAAATGAAAGCTGCAGTTAGGTGAAAAACTCCACAGAGCATTTTCATCCAGGACAGTTCAACAAAATACTTTAACCAAAGAATTTTCCAGTTTAAATTAACCACTTGTTGAAAACATGGAATGATTCCTGACTTTGCCTAACGCGTTAATAATAGAGTGATCACCGTGTGTTTTTAGCTGCTACATCAGGTAAATGGAAGGCTACTCACCACTTACCGTGTATGTCAATCTATTATTCTTCCACTGTGGAGTTTTTATTGTGATGCTTCTAAAACTGTATTTCAGAGTGTAAGCAATATAAAAATATAAAAATATGAAAATACAATGGTGTTTTAAGAAACACCCTATTTGTTAAAATGTCTTTTTTTTCCTTCATGAATAACAAATGTGGCATATTTTGCTAAATCTTTAAGAAATATTCAGGTACTGGATTACTTATACATTGAGATTCGTTCTATACAAGCATATATTTCTTATGTGAATCACCAATCAATAAAAAAAAAAAAGACTTTGTCTCCTACATATACAAATCTTCTGGTATACAATTCATGATAATCATTATCTATTCTTCTCAGATTTTATTTTTTTTCCCTCCTGTTAAATCAAAGTGCATAGAAGATTGAGAGAGGATTGCAATAGCCCAAACAAATACATTATATAATTTGGCAATGGGAACAAACTGTATTAAAAATGACATCATAAAAAAAATCAAGATGCCTGGAGGCAGATAAAACTCAGACTGGGTTTAGTCAAGCAAATTACATGTATTATTTTTGTCATAGTTCTTTTTTTTTTAAGGTTTTTCTACCCTTTGTCTGCCCATAAGACTTTCCTGTGCCTTAAAGAGACGTTATTATTACTATTATTATTGAGTCTAATTGACACTGGTTATTTTTTTAAAAAAAAATAATGAGATGGACAAGTTGGTCTCTGACTTTTGGAGAAAAATATTCATAAGTCATTTGAAGCTAATAGACTCGAAATAACTTGTGACCCATATAGATGACAAAATGTCTTGAAGGGAGATATAATTATTGACTCCATTTTACGGATGATGAAACCGGGGATTTGGGAAATTAGGTCACTTGTTCAGTGTTGTAATGGAAAGTTATTAAACTGAGATTTAAGCCCAGATTGGTTTGACTCCAAAATTTGCCAATCTAACCTGTAACACAGTCCTGCCTCCTACATTCAGAATCCAAAAACATTCACACTGAGTGCCAGGTCTGAGATTGTAGACCAGCCCCTTTCTTTTACAGATGAGGAGACTGAAGTTTTGAAAGGAACTATGGCTTGCCCATCATTGTAACAGATTAGTGACTGAGCAGGACTAGAACTCAGGTTTCCTGCCTTCAAGTCGAGACGGCACACTATTCTGTCATTCAATGAAATTTGCATGACCCAGGAGACTGGAAGACTAGCTTTGCAGTTTAACACACCATATAAAAAACCAAAGAGCTAAATTTGGGTTGCTTCTGTGTTTTCTAACTTGCAGCTGCTTCATTGCAGGATCATACAACACATGATGCTACAGGGACTTAGAGCCACACATAAAACATATTAAATGTAGTCGGCAGTGATGAGATTTGGTACCAAATAAGAAGCTTTAATTAATTTTAAATGGTGCTTTTCATAGTGTCAAAAGCTCAGTCCACTGAAGTGGAAAAGGGGGTTGGAATGGTGAGATCCTAGCAACCCGGCTAATCTGGGCCCTTCTGAGCAAGCTCATTTAGAATTCTTACATCAGTGCATCGGCACGCTGAGGTGGGGCTCATGGGGACAAACAAAATAGCAACCCCAACTCCAGCACCACTCAGAATCCCGCATCCCGGGGAGGCCTGAGAGCTCAGCTGTATTAAGGGGCCGTTGGAGTTTCCCTGTTATTTGTCTACTTTTTGAGGATTAGAACTTCCGCTGGGCTGTGTTCATCTGTGCTGAGAATTTAAACTCAGTGCATGCAACAACAGGAACAGTGAGATCTGCTAGAAATGTTCAAAAAGAAGTCTGTTTGGACTTTTCAAAGCTTTAGATGCACAAAGAGAAGTAAATTGAGGGGTTTCCGGTTTCTTCTGGGAGTCTACATTGGGTGGTGTTTTCTTTTTTTTCTATTTCCTTTTCTTCTCTCATGAACTTTTATTTTAAAAACTGTGATTATGCAGATATTCACCATATAGACCCATTTGTGTGGCGTCATGTTAGAAAGGCTGAGATATTCCTGTGGTTCTTTTTTTTTTTTTTTTTTTTTTTTTTTTTATTCCTGTGGTTCTTAAACATACACACAAGCTCATGAACCTTCTTTTCCTCTTTGTGACATATAAATGTGAACTATCATTATGAAAGCCCTTCCTCATAGAGACCACAGAACCACATAGCCAAAGGCAAATATTAAGGACTATTTGAAGTTTTTCTATGATAGTTCCCTGGCTTCCCAGCCAAGGAAACTGAGGCTCAGGTTGCTGTGACAAGGTTAAGGACACATCTCCAGGTTTCTCCATTTCCCTGTTCTTTCCTAATTATACATCTCATCATTTATAGGCATTGTTTATAAGAGTAGTGCACAAATAAGAGGCAGGTGCCACTTGCGAGTGTGACATGTTCACTATTTTTAATGCAACAATGTTATGTGTATATGCTGATGATAATATTAATATGTCATGATTAGTTCTTAACAAACGAAGCACTCATTTGGGTCAGTAATCATAAATCCAAGATATTTTATTTCTCCCTGTTCTTTCATCTTACATAAATGCATACCTTGTCACCATGAAATAACTAACAGTAAAATAATTCTAAGTTTCTAATGGCTATCCATTTATTCACAAGATCCATAAGCCTTTATTTTTCCAAACTCAGACGTGATTTTGTTTTGTCTCTTACAGAGAAAAAGAGTGAGACAACATCCATTCTCTATTCATGATCTCTGTTCCTTTCGTATGTACAAGGGTCTCGAGAATGAGAGGGCAGTTTGCAGCCTAGGTGAGTTGCTAACAGTGGTGGGAATTACAGGCAAAATGATTTAGGCAAGCATCCAAAAATAAATGCCTAGCCAGTGGTCTACTCTCTGAAAAGGAACTAGAAATGATCAGGTTTCCATCACAGGATTTTTAGAAACTTGATATTTGCAAGATTGAAAATATTTTAAGGAAATCCTTTCTTAAGGTGTTCTTGTTTTTTACAATTTATTAGTTCAGATTCAATTAGCATGAGGAAGTAGAGGGAAGAGCAAACAGAATAACAATTGTCCTTTACATTAAATTAAGGAAAGACTATGACACTGATTTTCTAATATTTTAAATATTTTATTGATGGAAAGTCACAGAAGCTCAGGTCAACTCTCTATTGGGGGTTTTAGCTTTTTTTTTTTTTTTTTTTAAGGATATTTGAGATACTCCTCACAGTTATCTAAGCTAGTCCAGTCATCACACTCACCCTTCCTTGAGTATCCAAACATTCCTCCACCCTCAGCAACCAATTAGATTTCTTTTCCACTTGACCCTCTACCTCCTTAAACACAGCCCAAATATGAGATGCTGGCATTAGGGTGGTTATACCGAATTTTTATGTCGAATATATCTTTATATTGAATTTTATCATCATGTTCTGATCTCGCAATCTTTCAATACAGAAGGAAAAAACAAAATTTAAAAGAGCCTGCTTATCTTGTTTTATTAGCTCTTACCATCAAAATATTTTATATGGTATTCATTCAATATCCATATTCCAGCAGCTATTGAATAAACAAAAATCAGAATGTTCTTGGCATATATGAAATATAATACTACCAAATATTAGAATAACTGAATCAATGGAATTTATAAATAGATATCTGTTTTGCCCATCTGCACAGCTAAAATGCAAATAATGTATTAATTACAACTTTGAACAGAAGAGAAATGAAGCTTAGACACTAATCTAAAAACATTCTTTCTTCACGTGTACAAGTATACAGTATGTAGGCATCTGCCTCAATCGCCTAATAGCAGAGTAAGTAATACCATAGCAGGTAGTAGTAGATCCTGTGAGTGTAGGAAATGGAGGGAGGTGTGAGGGTGAGTGCATGGGGAGGAATCCAAAAACTGTCACTGGAAAAAATAGTAACTTTGTACACATTTTTAATCATTGCTGAGGGAAGGGTAAAGAACTTTTGTTAGCTTTATATAAGTTCAACAACAAGAGAGTAAAGGTTAAGAATCCTACTTTCGTTTCTAGTGTGGAATTAGAAGTCCATTCTCCCATCAATACACAGGGGATTTGCACACGAGGATGAGAGTTACATGAGCAAATCCTTCAGGGATCTGTGAGAAAATAAACTCTAACAAGGATATTTGAACTACATTTTACAATAGACTGATCATCAAAAAAGACACACATGTGGAAATTTTAATATTTCAAGAGGAACCTACAAATACATGTCTACGGGTATAGACATGTATTCATATACGTTCATAAACCATATACATAGATACTTGAAATCCTTGTGGGTCGCTATGGTTATGCACTAACTCCTAGCCAGTAAAACGAAGTAACTCATTAAGCACTCCAACTAGTTTTTGTTACTGTGCCCTTTTGAGGAAATGATCGCAACATACACAATTTCACTCAAATAATTGAAATGATATCATGGCAAAACTCCAATGGCACATCATATGAATTTTGCTTTTACAGTCTTCCTTTTTTTAGTCACCTCACCCATAAAACACCCATACATGTGATCATCGCAATTTTTTTCACTTGAGCCTTTTCAGACAATAGATAGAAGCATCTCTATTTTCCTTGGAAAAGACCAGAAGGGACAAATTCCCCATCTTCTTTTGCAGTAACTGCTGTGGATGTTAGCATGCGGATTTTAGCATAAAACATCTCTCCGTCGTGGGAAAAGCAGCGCGCTACAGTAAAATGAAGAGAGACAATTCTTACGCTAACGTGTAACGTTGTAATATCAAAACCTGTGAGGACATGGCTAAGAGGCCCGTGTTTATGCGATTATTTCCGTTCTTCGCAATCTGTTTGCTTCCCCCTATGGCAACTTGTTGATAAGAGGAAGTCTTTTGTGAGAGAAGGCGTGAAAAACAATGAAAAGCATCAGATTTAATAAAGTATCTAAGGAAAGTCTTGAAATGACACCCATACTAGGAAGGGAAAGCCAAATTTGCTTTTTCTGAGGGGGATTTGTGTTCGTCAGGAAGGGTTCCTGGAGGCTTTGTTTGGAGGCCTTGATGTGTGACCAGTGCGCTATAGGCCGCCCCTCACCCTTGCCCTCCTTCTACCACCGCTCTGCCCACCCATACTGACACCGCAGGGGGAAGGGTTTCAGAGGAGAAAGAATCAGAAGCTGAGGGACGGGGGAAAAAAAAGTGCTTTTCAGGGTCTGATGTGTGGGAATCAAATGAGAGGCCTAGCTCAAATCCGGTCGCCAGGCAACCAAAGTGATATGCTGAGGGAATATCATGAAAGTTGGAAAGTAAGCAGTCTCTCTGAATTAGTAAACCAACCGCAGGATGGACGAGGCCCCCGGGCTCTCTCAGGGCTGGAGAGCCATTTCTCCAAGGAGGACAAGCAGGGCCTTTGCTAAGTTAAAGGGGCAACGGAGAGGGAGAGGGAGAGAGAGAACGCAGCTGATTTGTAGAGTTTTTTCATTAAAAAAAAAAGACAATGGCTGTCCAGACATGGAGTTGGTGGTAAAATACGGTGGCTGCCACGGCTGCAGCTGGCTCTCTGACACAAGATTAATAAGTTGCTGTTTCCTAGCCGACCAGAACCTAGTGGGAACTATCCAGCATTTTATCTTGAATTGTGGGTAACAGCCTTACTGCAAGCTGGCCTAGTTTACTGCTCTGTTTTTTCCAGATCTCCCGAAGTGCAGCAAACATCTGTGACTCTAATGAGGTCATCATTGAGGGTGTCCAGAGAGCCGGGCCCTGAGAACTGACCTCACCTCTGCCTGAACATAAAGTACAAGTGCTGTGGGGAAGCAGGACAAATTAAATGGGGGAGCTGGCACTTGGCTGTAAGTTAAGCCCTTAAGAAACTTTTTGCTGTGATTAAAAAAGAGAGAGAGAGAGAGGGGGAGAGAGAGAGAAGAGATTGAGGTTCAGAAATGACAGTACAACAAAGCAGTAGCAAGCCTACAGAATTAGATTTAGGCCTCACTGATGAATATTATCACTGACATGAACAAGCAAAGCTTATCTGGGCCTTCCTTCTTGAAAGGCTGAATAAAATTGAATTGCCAACTTCTGCATTTTACCACACTTTGGTGGAAATGGCTCAGAGACCTACATGATTTAAAATGAAGCCTGAGTGAATTCAACCACAAAGCATTGTGTGTGTGTGTGTGTGTGTGTGTGTGTGTGTGTGTGTGTGTGTTTCTGACAGCAAAATCTCACACATCATGTGACTTGGCATATCATTTATAACTAATTTGATTAAAGACACAGAAAACAATTCAAACTTTTCCAGATAGGTCTTCCTCTCCCCCGACCAGTTATTCCAACAGAATCATAGTTTTTATAAATAATACCACCAAACAAATATGCGAGCACAACCCAAAACTGTATTGAAATCAGTGAAATATGATAATTATTTACTCATCTGAGGCAAGAATATCTACGCAATGTCTCTATCTAATGCTTCCTTTGAAAACTCCATCTTATGGGATGATAAATGTTAGCTTTAGAAAAAAAGGAACATGTCTTAAATTTGGAGGGGAAAAAAAACAGGTTTCTGAAAACTGTCCCTATCATTAAAAGTGCACTGGCCATGTGTTGATTAGTATTGTCTATTTCAGCCACACCTGCCCACAGAGAACAAACAACTCTGGTGTCATCTTTGATGCCTAAGGAAGTGGCCATGTAGATAAAGTCCAGGAGGAGAAAAAAAAAAGATCAAGTTCATCTTCAAAACTCATCTAGGAACCATAATTAATATGTATCAACTCGCTGCATGCAGATATATTTATCCCTGCGATAAAGTCAATGAGATCCAGAGTGTCATGTTCTGGTATTTTTACAGAGTTTGATTTTGGGAAAAAAATGAGAATATTATGATCGGATTGAAAAAGAAAATGAAAATTTTCAAGTTTGTATTTTATTATTCTCACATTCGTACTTTTTAGACTATATCAAACGCAAGGGCTACAGAAGGCAAATAATGGAGCAACCACTTTCTTCAAAACCAGTAAATGTTGCGCGATACTCTCACATGACCACATGTACCTGTGACGTGGGGACGAGAAGGCAGTAGCAGATGGGCTAGCCAGGAGAAACTGTTGACCATTTCTGATTGACACTGAGCCTCCCCACTATGATAGCAAAAAGGATGTTGAGGTGCTGTCCTAGGCTTAATTTACGAATGATGAACATTATGGATTGGGGATATTATGAACGTGTGCTTAAGATGCAGGCCATCCGAGATGAAAAGTTTAAAAATAACTCTGCAGAGAAGTTCTAGTACTACCTACAAGTCCTTCAGTGAAGACAGTTTCACCTTAGAAGAAAAAAGGCTGCAGTTCATTGTTCAAGGTCTTGAGCTAGATTTTAATGGAAAGAGAGACTTATAAAACAAACAAACAAAAAAACCTCTGCTTACAAGCAAACTGGGGAGAGGAACAGTTGGGGAACAGAGAGCTATACCATTACACTCTCAATTTTCAGGAAGGGCTTGGCTAATGCCCATTTCAAGGCTGAGTTTATTTTTTAAATGCAAATGAAGGAAGTGTTGCGTTCAGCTTTGCAAACAGTTTTCAGAAATCCTGTTGGCCTACATTTAGCTTGGAAGCTGCACCCTGTACCAAGTGTAGGGGCTCAAACAATCAAGCAGTTGTTTGCCTCACTCACATTCCTGAGGCAATCTGGTTCCAGCTGAACTCCTTGGGAACAGTCTGGGCTATGTACCTCTGGGGCATCTGCTCCAATTAGCACTGACCCTTGGGGGCCTCCTTGCTGGCCCTAGGTCACTCCCAACCTCTTGGACTCTGGGTAAACCAGATTGTTTTAGGAGTCTCTAAGCTTGCCATGGCCCCAAGACAAACTGGACATCCAGGCTCACCAAGAGAAATTCAGTCACCCTGGAAAACCGACACCAACATGGCCTCCTTTGAGTTCTCGGGGCCAGAGAGGAGACACATACGGTAAGATCTTTGCCATGATTGAGGAACAATAGAAAAGATGAACAAGAGAGTGCTTGGCCAGGCTGAACTCTATTGCCTGAAACAAGTACAAGCTGTAAGGTCTCATAGAACTGAAGTTGGCTCTTGGATCTTCTCTACCTACTGGATGGCCTTGCACAAGTCACTAAATGCTACAATTTCAATTTTCTCATGTGTAAAATGGGGACAAAGATTCCCGCCCTACAGTGTTTTCATGAAAATCCTGTAGCTTAATGTATGTAACATGTTCCCTAAAATGCCTCGCTCATAGAAGGTCCTCAGAAAATGCGAACTTCTTGCAAAAACTGAAACCCATCATAGTTGATGAGGACAGTACCACTTCTGGGAAAATCAGAGGCCACATAATTCTTTAAGCCCCTCTGTTCTGTTGTGGTTCATGACCAGTATATGGCCTAGCCCTTCCTTTCTAAGGAAGCAAACAACTCAACTGCTTTTCGTGCCACTCTCCATCCAGCACTTCTAGGCACTGAGGGGATGACAGAAGGAATGTATGACATGATCTCCAGCCTTGAGAATCTAACTGCAAGAGCAGCACTGAGTATGAAGCAACTTAATAATAATTTAGGCACAAACTGCACAGTCCTGATTAGTACATGCAATGGGAGCTGAACGAAGGGAGGAATTGACACTGGCTGCCATGGTCAGAAAAAGCTCCATGGAATTGTTGGGCTCAGCCAGTATTTACTGAGTGTCTATTATGAGCCAGATACTGAGGCAGAGCCAAATACAGTATGACCTGTGCTCTAAGATGCTTGGGACCTAGACTGGAGAAAGACACATTAATACACCATTTGAAAACAGTGCAGTGAGTGTTAAGAATGAGTATTTGGGGGAGGAGTGTGCTGAAAGAGCATGGAAGAAATATGTTTAAGTTGACTTAGAAGGACAAATTGGGTCTAAGTAAACCCTTGCAGTTAGACCAGCATGAACAAAGATGTAACAATCAAGGTACTAGTGTGTGTGTGTGCGCTCGCGCGCACGTGCACGCCTGTGCAAGGGAGCAGGACAGAGAGAGAAATAGAGTATATAAGTGGAAGAAAAAATAGAACTTCTAAAATTAGATCCAAGATTTAAAGAAGAGCCTATTTTAAATGGCTATCTCTATTTCTTTTTACAGATGAAGCAGATGCTCATGCTAAGAGGCTCTCGTGGTTCATGACTCGTAGGTTATGAAGTCAAAAGATTCTTGGCTATGGCTTTAGTGAGTGACCTGGTGGGATAGAGGGCAGCCATGAGTTTTTTCACAGAGGAATCCAACTCCTATCTCCTATCATAGAAAAATTAAAAAAAAAAAAAGAAAAAAGAAAAATTTTACAGGCTTGTGGGATCAACCAGAGTGGGACTAGAACCAGAGATGGTTTTGTGAGCTGGTTTTCTGATCAAGGCCTTTTCTTGGGAATTAGCCAATTAAGAAGAGATCTGGGCCAAGGCATCCCAGGAGAATCAGCTGGGCAGGGTAGAAGTGAAGGGACTACGAGAATGGTGATGAAGACTGTATTTCTGGAGTTGGCTGACAAAAAGGAACTAGAACTAGACACAACTTTGGGACTCTCTGAAGTCCCCTGTATCACAACCCAATTCCCAAAAAAATCCTCCCTACTTCTTTGTCTTGAGTTACCTATTGTCCTGGCCTATTGTCCTGCTGTGTTGGCTGTCTGCCCTGTATGCTGGTGCCAAGATAGCAAAGGTTTTAGGTACTGAGTCATTTTTAGATGGGTCATTCATGGCTCTATCTCATGGAATTATCCATACTTTTAAAATGATAATCTGAGCCACAGTAACCCAGGAGATCTCTAGTGCTAGAATGAATGTTCGTTTGAGAAGTGTGAGCAATCATAGGATTCAAGCATCCCATGGAGCAGCAAGAGACCTGGAGGTATTTACTTGCCTCCACCATGGGGATTGTACATAACCAAGCAATAGTTCTGTTGTGTGATTATTTAAGCAGCATTGGGAAGATCAAGCTGCTGAAATATAACCACTCCATACAGCCTAAGAGTCATTTGGGGCTTTCCCTTTTCCTTTCATTCAACAAGCATTTATTAAGCACCTGCTATGAGCTAGACACTGTGTTAGGCACAATTTCTGTCCTCAAAAGGTCATGGTCAAGTGGAGGAGACTAAAGGAGTGAGAAGTATACATACACATAAGCACAGGACATTGAGGAAACCCAAAGGAGTGGCCTTTGGGATCAGAAAAGGTTTCAGGGAGAGGAGACAAAACAACATGGAATAGTTGACCTGGTTGTATGCAGAGGCAAGTGGGGATGGAGAGAGCTGAAGCA
This sequence comes from Vulpes vulpes, assembly GCF_048418805.1. Taxonomy (NCBI): domain Eukaryota; kingdom Metazoa; phylum Chordata; class Mammalia; order Carnivora; family Canidae; genus Vulpes; species Vulpes vulpes. The sequence continues at coordinate 337,574 of NW_027325679.1, read as the reverse complement.
GGATGGGCAGGCAGGTGTCAGGGTCTTACAGGGCAGGCTAAAAAGTAAGAGTATTACCATAATGTAGATAAAATTCTGTTGAAGGTCATAACCAAGAAAGTGGCACCATCAGTGTTGTTTTTATAGCAATCTTCTAGCAGCTGAGAGATAGAACACCTTCAGAGGTAGAGATGGGGCAGGAGGATACCACCAATCTGAGTGAACATGTGGAAAAAACATGAAATTATTAGTTACCTTTCTACAGGAGAAAGAATTGAGATTCCAGTTAGTTTACTTGATCAAATTTTCATGGCTCCCCATTGGAGTTACTTGAGGACAGGGACCCAGGTTTCTTATGTTGGCATTCTTTCTTTGTCTAGGCAATCCCCAGGTCCATAGGAAGCACTCAAAAACTGTCTGCTGAGTCCATGGAAATGGAGGACAAGCAACCGGATTTCAGTGCTCTGATCTGGAGCTTCTTCTACAACCACAGGCGGCTTCCCTGAAGGAGTTTAATCTTGGAAATGATTAAAGGCTGGGGCAGCAGTTATGTGTAGTACATCCCAGCACTAGCAGGCCCTTTGAGAACCCTGAGCTGAGCAGGCTGGTCTTGGTAGAAGGGAGTTCTGAGGAGGCGAAAGGAAGCATCACATTCAATCTCCAAGGGGATTGTTAGAGTGTGAGGTACTGGGCAAGGGTTGCAGGCATTAGGTTGTCAAAGAGGAGCAATTGAGTCAGAAAGAGGTCACTAAGCTTTGGAGTGGGGGAGGGAGAGACAGGCAGAGAAATTTCTAAGCGGTAGGAGAGACTCAGGAAGGAGATGAGACGAGTCCCACTTTGACACTGGTTTTCGCTCTGCCTCTTCCCCACTCCTCCACCCCAAAGACTAAGTGAGGAACTTTTTATCTCTTTCCTTCATCGGGTCAGTTCAATTTGTTACCAGGCATGTAACACATACTGCCTATTCCGAGAGTAAAAGTGAGTGTGAGTGTTGACTGCACAGCACACTAGAGTCTGAGCTCCGGGAACTTTTGGCCTCAGTTTCCTATCTGTAAAATGGAAATAATAGTACCTACTTCATAAAATCACTTCGAGGATTTAACAGATGATGTTTTATAAAGATATTAGCATAGTGTGTGACCCAAAGTAAGTATGGAAAACAAGATTAGCCTTGATTATTTTCAGGTGCAAGGGAGGTAAGAGGGTCATGGAACCAATAATTGAATTGGTTCAACTACAACAACTACATTAAACGAATTGGCCACTGGATGGCTCTTGAAAAACATCTTTTCTGTCCATCTCTGCTTCTCATGAGCCTGAGGGATCTGGTCCCAGGGTGACTTGTACAGAAACCCAAGGGAAGGCCCTGGCGACCAGCCAGTGTGTGGGGCCACCAAGAGGTGGCTCACGGAGCCCTGAGGTAGCCAACTATGAAAGCAAGAACCAGCAGCTTGAGGACATACTTAGAAATTAGTCTACATAATCATTTTTTGAAAAATACCAGACTAGCTAAGATTGAGAAGAACAAGAAATATAGTCATTTCTTTAAATGCAGCTGATCAAGACCACCAACCCTGATTTGGACCCACGAATATCTGAGGAGTTGAAATACAAAGGGGGGCTATATTTCCACTAATCTTATTTGTTTTCATGGGCATAATGTAAAAAGATAAATAAAGCATTAGGAAAAACAAGCCAACCCTTAATAGCCCAAAGAATCTTATTCAAAAGAAAACAAATATAGCATTTGATTTCACCAGAAAAACTTCTGATTGAAACATCTGCTCTTAGCATTTTCACCGATACATTTTCCCAATTATTATAACCTTGGTATTTCTCATAGACACTAAATCAGCATAGAGACTAGTAGAGAGCATATATAATGAAGTGTGAAATAGTGTTTAAGTCAAACTTAAATTGAAACAGAGCTAAAAATTCCTATCGTCTTCAAAAATAAAAACGTTATTTCCACTTTTAGAAATCTGGCCTACACCAATAGACAAAAATTAAGCCAATGAATTATGCACAAAGATATTTATTACAGAATTTTATAATGGGCAGGAATTGAAAACTAAATGCCTGTTCCATAACAGGGGATCTGTTAAATCCATACACTGGAATATTATGCAGTTATTAGAAATGACACACATTAGGGGCGCCTGGGTGGCCGAGTCAGTTAAGCATCTGTCTTGGGCTCAGGTCATGATCCCAGGTCCTGAGATGGAGCCCCGTGTGGGGCTCCCTGCTCAGTGGGGAGCCTGCTTCTCCTTCTCCCTCTTCTGTTCCCCCTGTTTGCATTGTCTCTCTCAAATAAATATATAAAACTTTTAAAAAAGAAATGGTATACATTAATAATTTTAAAGATGTGAGGAACATGCCCAAGATCTACTATTAAATACAAAAGCATAGAGAACCACAAATGAAGTGTGATATTAAATATATTTAATAAGAATATAAGGAAAGTAATAAAATATTAATAGTGATTATCTTCGGGTGGTAAGATTATGGGTTATTTTCCTTCCCTATTGTAATGTTTTCTAACTTTATAAACCATGTGCATGTAGGATTTTTATAATTGGTTTTAAAAACACAATAAAATTATCTTGCACAGTTATAGTGTTTTAGACCTTTAAAAGGAATGAACTATTTCTTTTTTTAAAATTTTATATATTGTTTTTTGTTTAAGATTTTTATTTATTTATTCATGAGAGACACAGAGAGAGAGGCAGAGACACAGGCAGAGAGAGAAGCCGGCTCCATGCAGGGAGCCCAATACGGGACTCGATCCCAGGACTCCAGGATCACGCCCTGGGCCAAAGGCAGGCACTAAACTGCTGAGCCACCCAGGGATCCCCAGGAATGAATTATTTCTGCCCATAACAAATTCCACTTAAGTCTACGATGGGAAGATTGAAAACCAGTTCTGAATCATGAGTTCCAAACACTTTCCCCTCCTAGTCCCAGACCTCCTACACTCAGACCATTTTTCAGTCAGAGTTTCTGATTTTTTTTTTTCTTAAGATTTTATTTATTTATTTATTTATTTATTTATTTGAGAGAGAGAGCGCGCGAGCAGGGAGAGGAGCAGAGGGAGAGGGACAAGCAGACTCTGCACTGAACTTGGAGTGTGATGTGGGGCTGCACCTTATAACCAAGATCATAACCTGAGCTGAAATCAAGAGTCAGATTCTTTTTTTTAAGAGTCAGATTCTTAACCAACTGGGTCACCCAGGCACCCCCAGAGTTTCTGATTTCTGAGTCTATTCACAGATTGTACTTCCCACTTGTTCCCCTTCTTCATCTTCATGAGATAGCTGAATGCCTATCGCATACCAGTCTCTCCTGTCTCTTACTCTTACTCTGTCTTCTCTCATATTAACTAGTGGAAAAGGTATGAAGATAACAAATAGTTGCACTGGGCAAGAAGGTAGATGTTTGACTTGTTTTGAGAAAAAACAGCATTTAAAAACATAAAAAACAAAGTGACCTTGCATTAGAATAATTCACACTAATAAACTCACCTTTAGGATGTACTGTAGTGCATTTGAAATTCAATTTGATTGTTAAAAGTATGAGTTTTCCTTAACTTCTTAGGATCTGTCTAGTGGTTCTCCATCTCACTTCTGTCTTCAAGTTCTTCTTCAGTCGATTACCTACCCTGAGGTATAGAAGCCCAGGCAAGGTGTCAGGGAAGCAGCATGGATGGCCTTGCTCTTTAGGCTAGGATTAGCTTAAGGCAAGTGAGATACTAGCTCCTGGCACAGAATTTAAGGCAGTATGGAATGTGAACTTGTAATTGAGATAAATACTATCCTAATGCAATATTTTTTGAAATCAAAATTAATGCAAAAAATTCATGATGAAAAAATATCAAAATTTTGAATAAAGGGCAGTACCATGCCAAGCCATATTGGATGGAATCTGAGGTAAAAGGGAAAAAAGGTGCACCCTTTTAAATATGTTCTTATGTATATTTTAATGCTTTGTTTTTCCCAGAACATTAAAATTATTTAAGAATATTGAAATATTGAGGGGCACCTGAGTGGCTCAGTCAGTTGAATGACGACTCTTGGTTTCATCTCTGGTCATGATCTTGGTGTCCTGGGATGAGCCCTGACTTGGGTTCCATGCCAGTGGGGAGTCTGCTTGGGGACTTTCTCTGTCCCTCTCCCTCTGCCCTTCAACCCCCTCTAAAATGAATCAATCTTAACAAAAAAGAAGAATATTGAAACATGGAGGGGCACTTGGGTGATACAGTCAATTAAGCGACTGGCTCTTCATTTTGGCTCAGGTCATTATCTCAGGGTCTTGGGATCCAGCCCTGCGTCCATCCCTGCATGAAGCCCCATGTAGGGCTCCAAGCTCAGCATGCACTTTGCTTAAGACTCTCGCACCCTCTGCCCCTTTCCTGCACTCATTTGCTCTCTCTCTCTTGAAAATAAATAAATAAATATTTAAAAAATTTAAAAAGAATATTGAAACATTGAAAAATTGGTGTATTTTCATTCTTCAGGAATGAAAGAATCACTCTTCAAATTCTGTCATTTCCCCAAAACCATGATGAAAAGACCCAATACTCTGGGTTAAACATTGAACAAGTACGGCATCTGAGATCAACTTAACTGTGAATTAAAATTCCTATCCCTGGATTAGACACTGAGGGCATAGCTTCTGCGACTGGACCTCTTACACCTATACCATTCGGTCACACGTAGGTGTTGAGCACCCACTGCATGCAACTCATTTCCTAGGCACTGACGCTACACTAGTGCATAAGACAGACCAGAGCCTGGTATCTTGGAACTCCAATTTTACTGAGCCCTTGACTAACAGGTTTTGCTGGTTTATTTATTTATTTATTTATTTATTTATTTATTTATTTATTTATTTATTTTGCTTTTAATGGATATTTATTTCTCACTAACCTTTTCTTTTTTGAGCTGCTGTAATTTACTCTCTGTTCATCTATATCATTCTTTGGATTACTGAAATGGACTGTCTTGTTCTAACTCTTGCATTTTGCACCAGACCTTTATAGTTCTGTGGATGTTTTGTTTTCCACATATAAAAGCGTCCCCTTCCACACTGCCTTTGCTTTTTCTCTTTCCTACTTTGCCTTTGCATATAGATGTTCACCAAATATTTGAGGATCACTTGATTGTTGAATGAAAGCATCAGTAGGAGAAACAACAAAAGAAGGAACCAATGAATGAATGTACCGGGTCCCTGGAGAGGTGCGAGGGAGGAAGAGAGGCAGGATTATCATGTATCACCTTGCTGTCTTCATATGTTTGATACATGGATATGTGATCATGGTCTGTGTTGTTTGTACATGTTAAGGAGTATGCACAGATAGGATAGGAGCAACAGGATAAGTCCCTCATGGTTGTGACATTTCAGAAAAAACACTGGCCTGAGAGATGTGTGTTACGTTGAGTAAGTCATTCTTCAGGGAGTAAGTCTCTGCTTTCTCATCTGTAGAATAGAGCTGAATCTAGAAGTGAAATGTGTCTTTCCATCTCTGACACAGGTTAGATTCACAGCCTAATGCTGCAGGGTGCTAATGAGGAATGCCTTGAATTCATTGTGCTTTTGGTGTTCATAAAAATGGAGTGCTTTGTAATTCTACAATATAAACACCAGTCAGGAGAAGGAGAGCAATTGTATTTTTTCTTGATGAGGATTAGAAGAAATAACTGTATGATTCCAAGGTGCCCCTTTGGTATTCAGTTAATGTTAAAATGAAGAAAGCACAAAACAAATGAGCAAACAGACAAACCTTGGGTCCCTTCCGGGACAAAATATCTCTGGTGTAGCCTGCTCTGCTTTGAGAAATTTTGTACTAATGTATGGTGTGTATGTGTATGTTGGGGGGAGGAGGACGTTATTTTGTATTAATTTAACCCTTGAGAGAATTGGTAAATCAAATGCTAGCTCCTGGATACTATTAACAGTATCTAATATTTGTAGAATGTTTTACAGATTACAAGGAAATTTTCACATTTGTACTCCCATTTAATCTTCATGACAGTCCTGTGGTATGGGAATTTCTTATTATAATCCTTTTTCATATGTGAGAAAATGAGCTGAGCCTGTGATGCCCATCTTTGGACACCAAACCTCTAGGTCTTTTCAGACACAGATTTTTTGAATCTTTTTCAAGGAGGAAGGGCCCCAAGTGGAACAGGCATCCAGCAGAGGCTGTGCCATTGTCTCTCAGAGATTAAGGGAAAGCTTCCTGCTTTGGAGGACAGAGTGGAATAAATCAGTAGTCCCCCCAAACCTGGTTTCAACATAGACTTGTGGAATCAGAATCTCCAGAGAGTAATTTAAATTTCAGTCATGGAGAAACTTTAGAATTTTATAATTTTTTTTTGTATTAAAAATCTTTTATATGAAATTTTAGTAAGCATTCAGTAACTATCATGTAGAAAACTTGCATTATATTTGGTCCCTCCCATCTTGTTTGTGCGTATGTGTGTGCACATCTGGGGATCTATGGATTCTCAGAACTTTTTTCTACTATGAAATTCAAATATCTAAAACACAATGGTGTACACTCATCATATTTATCATATTCTTTCCTCCATAGAAATCTCAATGGTCCTTCATTACTAATTCAATATGTGAATTCCTCTAAGTTTAACTTTGATTACAAACTGTCTGTTTGATCTCAGCCGCTTTAGGTTTTCATTTTTAAGCTGTAAAATTAGGTTGTTTGATGAAATAGTCTCTAAAACACTTCACTTAAATTCTATGGATTTATAAGTTAAAGGAGTACTGTGTCATTCAAACAGCAATAGGCCAACTGTTCCCGGGAAATCTCCGGAAGACAGAGCAATCTGGTTGGGGAAACCCCCACCTTTCCTGAGTGGTGTTGGCCCAGTGAGGGTGGTCTGGGTGTCAACTCTCAGAAGCAAGAGCTTCACTCATTTCCAGGAAGGTAGCTAAAGCAGGCATTCTTCCACTGAATTAAACCCTAATACATGTTTATCAAAATATCATAATTAAGTAGAAAGTAATGAAGTAAAAGGTAATCACTCAATATGAACTGTCCAGATGACAATTCAATGTTAACTTTCCCTAGTATATTCCATTTAGGTCTTTTAAGATTTTTGTTTTATCTAGTGTTAAGAACCCATCTCACTTTTTGAGTGAACTAATTGATTTCTCTTTCTTCTCTCCTTCCTTCCTTCTTTCTTCTTTCCTTTTTTTTTTCCTTCTTATTCCATTGGCACTTTAACAGAAAATGAACATCTTCATGACTCATTTTAATCCAGATCTCATCACATGCATGGAAAGAGGTAAATCAGAACAATGAATGTGTGCTGTGAAAATGGAAAATACAGTGGTGATAGATAACTATTATTGTGGTTGTTATGATATTGTCAAATTAAATTCATGTACAATATGTCCATTCAGAAATCCAGCAAAACACAAAAACATTTTTTTCTTGCCTTTTTTTAAAAGCTTTGTTTTAAAAAGACACCTTCCTGTCACTGGTGCTTGTAAGTGAATAAAATGAAATTGATGCCTAGCAGGGGGAAAAAAAGGAAAATACTTCTTTACTTTGTGTTAAGAATACGTGACATCTTTGCTGTCAGTGATAGCAAAGTGAAATACATACCAAATATGTCTTGACATAACTTGACAGGAATGTATGTCTTCTTTTCTCTCATTTATTTTTGTGATAAGAATATGTGATTTTGCTGCCAAGGAAGCTTGTAATGTTGTAGAGAAATGGAAATGAAATTGTGTTGGGTATGTCCAATTTCCCCTGACAGAGTGGCATAAGCTATAGCATGCATGCAGTCTTGGGAAGTTAACAACAGGCCTCAGCCAGCAAGACCCAGGCGTTGACATTTGTCAAAACAACTTTCCTCAACACATCAAAATGTTCCTTTCTCTTTTGTGTTATTCAGATGTGTTCGGGTGACTACATTTTAGAAAACGGTGTCTGTCAGAGAATCATTGCCATCCACATGTGAGCGATATCAAGAGAAATATCTTATCTTTCTGACTCAAGCTTACGCCTATTCTGTTTTGATTGTTCTTAATCTACAAGTGTCCTTGAAAACCAATCAAAATCTCATATAACTAAAAAGCGTTGTCTTTTTGTTTTGTGTTTTTTTCCCTCCATAACCTGACAAAAGTAAATGACACAAATCGGCTCTTTCTTTCTTCTTTTCAAACTATCACATGGGTGGATGTTGTGTGTTGGTGTGAGTTTGGTCTATTGTTCTTGAGTTCATTGCTTTTTACAATTGTTACCTTTCTGAGAAGAACCCAAATCTTTTGGTTTCCACTGCCTCTTTAGAAAGTATCCCACTCTTAATATCTTACTCTATTGCTTTGAGCAGTGGATATTAGGCAAGGTGGATATTAAACAAAACAAAATAGTATTTTAGGTGAACCTCTAATTCTATCTTTTGGGGACTCTTTTAAGGACACACGCACAATTTCTAGAACCCTCACAACAATTTCTACAATAAATGGTGTTTGAAGCAAGAATCTCTTACCTAGGGCAGACAGAAAGAGAATCAGCCCAGCAGTGTAATCATTGCTCTGCTGTTTGAAGGAATATTGAGCTTAGATGCCTCCAGAAAGCCCACCAGGCCCAGAGGCACTGGACAATAAAAGGAGAAAAATAATAGACGCCAATGCTTTATTAAGTATATTCTTTTCTCACTTAGGTGCCCATTCCCTGGCCAGACAATTAGTTAAGGTTCTTTCCAGAGAAAGTGTTACCCACCAAGAAAAACTCTTTTAACCTTTCAAAATAACAAATATCTTTAATGACTTTTATCCCCTTTCCATTGACATCACAGATACAATGTGGCCTGTCTTGAAGTCAAGCCCAAATTGAAATCACTGCTGGCAGGGACAGGAAAAATAGAACATTTGACAATAAGAGTGACAGATGAAGCTTTGGGGACCTTGAAAGGGAGAATACTCAAGCTATGACCTGGGATAGAAATACCGCACCTTAGTAAAATACCTGCCCAATCTGGAAGTTAATAGGCAGGTACATTTGCACATGATAACGGGCTAAATCCAATGCTTGATAGAAGTTGGTATTATTTTCCATGTACATGTTTAAAAGGAAAGCTGGACATGCTTTCTAGCAAGAACCTTTTGATTATAGACCAACTGTTCATCACCACACTCCCAGGGGAAAACATTTTTATTTGGTTGTGTCAAAGGATAACATTTACTAGAAATACTTTTGAAGACAAGACTTCCTAAATTTGCTTGATCCAGCTATGCATGGTTATTAAGCATTTAATCATGGAAAAAATATGTTTCTATATTAAAATGTGCTGTCATTATATATATTTCTTCCAAAGATAAAGGCAAATTTTTCTAATATCCCTTGATTTATCTGTAGGAAAGGAAAATTTTTGTATCTCCTGACTTAGGAAATCTGTTAGTTGCATCTCAACTTTCGTTTTATTCTATTTTTTATTGTATTCATTTCTAAAGGATTACTTGAACTAGAGGGAATAAAATCAGGAGGATCTACTAATTTCTAGTGATTTCTCTTATCGATTCCTAATTACCTATGCTTTCTTTTCTCTTCAACTTATATTCCTTTAAAGCACAATTTGCTTAAGGCTTACTCACTGTTGGTTGGTTTGGTAATTAGTAGTAAAGTTGTTCTGGTATCACTCACTGCAGTGAGAAATCTCCTCAATGATGGTCATTGTAGGTCTTTTACGTCATGTGTATTTTACTTGTAGAGCTGTTAGAGAAGAATTTAATTCTTATAATTAGCTATTTCAGATAAATTTACCAAGGAATCCCCAGCTTAGACTTTAGAAGCACTGCCTTCTATTTAAACAATATGAAACCTTTTAGGACATAAGAATAATTAAGTTTGCATCATTGTGAAATAAACACATAAGCCTACATTTCCATTGAAATTTGTAAGTCCATGGTTGAGAAGCAAATATGTGTTTCTCTCTGTGGACAATAATGGCAGAAAGTTACAACGTTTATTTTGCCTTTAAATTTAAATCAAATAAGGATGGTTCAGGTTGACACAGGGAAAATCTGGTTACTTCCCTGGGTCCATCAGCACGTTTAGTCACTTTTCAAATGTTTGGGGGCATTGCAAAGCCTGAAACATATTTTACCATTCCTCTCTTTTTTTTCCCCTTATTTTATAAACCAAAATAATTTTAAAGAAAAACTTAATCCATATGTTTCTGATTAATCTTTACTAAACTCATCAAAATGGTGTTTTGTAATAGTGATTTGGTGTCCAAGAAGTCTTTTGAATCTCTATGTAATAGGCCTTCTTAATGCCATTTCTCTTTGAAGCAGGAAGTTATGTTTTGCCAACAGTAAAGAAATTCAAACCCCCAAAGGGTTGAGATCAGTTTAAAACTTCAAGCCTGAGGGCTCTGTGGGGTTCTACACTTGGCAATAGGCTACTTTCCTTCTGACTTTGAAATACCTTATTTTCCTCCCACAAGAAAAGCTCTATTTATTGTTTTGCTAACATATATGATTTAAAATATCTTCAGATCTTTGATACATAAAAGTGTGGAAACTACAGAGCAGAACCTAATGTTTCATTTACTCTAAAGAAATTTCATTTGATTGTCCATTTGGATCTTTCTTTAATTCCCCCATTTCCTGACCTTTCCACATACCTTTGTAATTTGGGTTTACCCAAAGATTTGCCAGAAAAGGGAACAATGAAGATCTTACAAGTTGGAAATAAGTTCTTAGCAACAATCCCCCCCTCCAAGTTGCCCAATAAAGACATATTCTTGATATACTAAACTAACATCTCATGCTATATCTTGTAGTCTTATATAGGTTGACAACCAAAACTTCAGTGCAGATTTCCAAGATGTGCTCTATGTCACAAGATGAACCATAATTCACAGTTGCAGACGTTAGCTAGCTTTTCAATATAGTTCATTTCTATTTATATGTTTAAAGGAAGACCTGTATAATTTCACTATATTCTTTACACAATGGGTGAGAAAGAGGAGAGAGAGTGAGAAAGAAAACAAAATAGTAGGTACAGGAGTTAAGCATCCAGACCACTATGGTCCTTTGTCCTTACTGCCTCCTGGCCATGAAGTGGGAGTGCCCTCTAGTGAAACTTTAAAATCATTGGAAGATATTGGGGATACTGCGGTTAAGATTTCCTCCTAAACTCTTGTTTTGGAAATCTGTGGACATTAACAATTTGCATAAGTTTTGAATGAGATTTAGAGAAAAACTCAAAATATTATCAAGTAAAACTATTTCTTTAGGAAACAAGAAGGAATGAATATGTTACTGTCAATACCAGAAGGTCTATTATCTATATATCTCTTTTTGACATCTGTGTATCTATGTATCTATCTGTAGAGAAATCCCAAGGGCACAAAAGTAACAGATAACTAAAAGCTATAGTTGTCTAAGTTAAAACATATAAAACATAATTACGTGCCTCCCAAGAAGATGGATAATAAATATAGCACTTTGAAATGTAAAGTGAAGCAGCAGTAACAACATACACAAACAAACAAGAACTGAAAACTACATTTTGTCATCTATTCTATTCCAAAGCTCTAAGTGGAAAGTAGCGTATGCTTCCTGTGATGAAATCTGATGTGTTCTGGAAAAAGTACAAGATTGGGAGTCCGTGTTCTTGTCCTGGACTTCATTTTCCAGCTGTGTGAACTTGGGCAAAGCACTTAACCTTTCTGAGCCTCAGGGTCTTTATCTGCAAAATGGGCTTAGGAACACTTGCTCTGTCACCTGGTAGTGTAGTATTGGATGAGATTAAGTATGGGAAGGAGCTTCGAAGGTAAAGAACTATATTGTGACTATATTATTACTTTTCTAACTTTTCCCTTCTTCCTTCCTACTTCCAAAGTCACCTTTTAGGATGAAGAAGGAAAGAAAGGAGACCCTCCTAAAATCCCATGGTATTCAGAGTCATTGACAAAGTGGGTTTTCTTCCCAAAAAAGAAAGGTCACAGAGAAAGAAATAGGTAGCACTGAGGAAGGATCAGAGTCAGACTTTGTAACCGTGGATGCACTGGCTGTCCTGGGCTAGGCTGAGCTTGTGTAGGCAGCTGGTGCAGGAGCAGGCTGGGCAGTAGCTGTGGAGTATCATGAAATGGGTCTTCCTGTGTTTGCATCAGCAAGTGTCAGCAAGTCTACTCTCCACCTTGCACAGTGAGGATCCCAACAGCAGACGCTCTGTGCTTCTGTGTTTTTAATCCCCATGTTGATTACCATCCACACAACACAGTTCCCAGCTTTTGTTGTCTCTTTAAAATTGAAAATATTTTAGCTTTATTTATACCAACAGTAATAAACTCTTCATTGGAGCAAACAATCTGGTTCTTCCTCCTTTTAGTTGTAGCTGGTTTAATTTTAGGTTCATGCTTTTAAAATTCTTTGCTCTTCTCTACATAAGGCTTGTTTTTAGTGGAACATGGTTTCTCACTAGTTATATTTGCTTTAAGGAAAGCTATATTTTTTTCTAAGTGAACTTTGTCTAGGCACTTTCAATCCATTTATTTCAAATTCCAGATCTCTCAGTGCTTCCTTTCCTTCTTACCAGCACAGGTATCTTCTATGTACTTACGGATTGAATTTTCACCATTTGTCTTCTGGATATATGTCCTCTTTCTTTTGTCCAGAGTGAGAAACTGTTTCTAGTTTCTTTACTCAGAGGTACTTCACGTTGTCAGATATGCACGATCAATCTTGTACTTAAACCTTTGTGAGGAAACACAACAGATGGATAATGGGAACATGGTTGCCATTTGGGCTCCGGTTGATTCACGAGCTGCCTCCACAGCCATGACTCTGGTAGTAAAGGAGGAAAACCATAAAGTTAATCTGTAAGGCTATCCGACGGGCTCCATGCCTGCTGTTTATGTCTTCCCTCCCCATTGGGCCTAAGCAGTTGGCATGGGGATGGAAGGGTGTTACTTCACCCTTAGAATAAAATTAAACGAGACTCTCAGTGGGTCTTCAACTGCTCAGGGATTTATCCAAATTAAGTGACCAGTTCCAGCTGAATAACTGGAGCTTCCATGTCACAAAACAACTCTTGGCTAAACCTAGAGTTCACTTTGTCTAGTCTACATGCTCATGTATTAATAGAATACCACAACTCCTCATTGAAACTTTGGGTTCCTTCTGTTTTAGAACCTTTTCTGACCTTTGCTGAACACCACAAAGAAACCAAACGCTAACCTCTGTTTGTCTCAAATTTTCCTCTATTAATGCTTGGTCCAAGTCTACATTTCCAGCCAGTCTTTCATTTAAAAACACAATCTCATTCAAAACCTGCCTTGTAACTTTATCACTGGGGTAACTGTTACCTATGATGCAGGGCTGACCTGGGTCCTTGTAGCACTTGACATCATCTTTTGGACGGGTTACAGAGCCTTTTGAGGGAGTTGTTAGAAGCAGGCTCACCCTGCAATGCAGAACCGGTCACAGAAGAAAATTAGTGCATTTATCTGTCAGCATTAGACTAGATTTTCAATCCAGTTCACTAGTCACAGGGTCTGGTTTTCTCTTCCTCTGGGAGATGAAACTGATATGCTGGTAGGTAGTAAAGGTGTCAGTTATAAATTGGACCGTTGGAGCACGCACACACGAAAAATAGACGAGAAGACTTTAAGGCCATAAATTTAGTTCAAGGCAAAGAATTTCCCTAAAAATAGTCCAGCTTGTTAGAACACTATAGGAAGAATGTGTGTCAGGTAGCCGTTGGCGTTATTAGAACCAGTTCACATATTCTTTTATAGGAAACAGTGTTGGCAATTCTCTCTCCAATGTGTTATTCATTTTAACTGCTTAAGGGAAAAAGGATCTTGCTGCCTCTAGTAGTAAATAAATAAACAAATAACCTGATTGGTTCCCTCTCCACTGTCTCACACACGTGTGAAGTTGCAACAAATCTGAGTTGCAAACAGAAGGGGCAGGTTTGGCAGATACCATCAAGCTTTTTCTTATGTTCCACTTATTGTTTATCTACCACTTAACTAAATGGGGCTCCAATCTTGACTCAAAAGAAGCATGTGACCTTCTCAATTCAGTGAGTGATCCTGTTCTAACCCGGCTGTTTCTTAACCTCAACTCTAATAAAATATTCCTAGTGGAAATCCTAATGACCAACCGAATGATAATGACTCTTTACTGAAACATAACACAAACTGGAAGTTAAAGTAAAAATATGCATCGTGTCCCAAAGCTCCCATCTATACTGGTACTTTCTACCAATAAGGCCCATGTGTCCACTCTGTTCTGTAACTCTGGAGTATCTACTGACCCTGAAGCACTGCGCTGAACTGTGAGAGTCTACAGATCCAATCCCTGACTCAGCTTACAATTTGGTTTGAGAGATGTTATCCAACAACCTACTATAAAATAAACCAAAGCCAAATAATTAGATGGGAACTAGCATCAGTACCATAATATGCCATATGAGTAGTATTTTAATTCACTTACTACCTAAACCTTTATATATGCCATCTACTATGTGCCATATACAGTGCCAGACATTGGAAACTTTTTAAAATCCTGCCTTTAAGAAACTATATTCCCTCTAGGGTAGCAGAATATAGTCCATTTTATATCCAACCTCTCCTCTTATCATGTAATAGGGTCTTCTCAGAGAATGACCTCATTTTATTCAACTTTGAATCTTTCTGTCCCTAAAAGTGCACCTGGAACAGAGCAGGTGCTCAATACATGTATTTTATGGAGAAGGATGAATGTTAAAATGTGATTAAATGTGTGATACCTTTTCAAAAAGGGCTTCATTTTTCATAGGTGATGGGGAAAGAGTGTTAAAACTTGAGATGTGGAAAATGACTCCTAAGTTTTTAACTGGCCACATGTAAAGAGGGATCCCATAAACAGAGAGAACACAGAGAACTGTGCTGGGGAAAGCGAAAGCTGCTGGTGCTAAGCTGGATTTGATACAAGTTGCATTGGAGGCACCCGTTGCAGGACATGCAATTGGAAATGAACTAGTGGGCAAGTTAAAGAATTGGTTAGTAGCTCAAAAGAGAACTTAGAGCTAATTGATCAGAATCTTGAGAACATGTGGATTATGAAGAGTATTATAAGGAATGAATTTGATTTAATATGAATTTATTGAGCGCCTACTATATTTGAAGTACTATGAGGATTACACATTGAATTAAGGATATTCTCCTTAGACTTAAAATATTTAAAATCTTGTAGAAGGCCTGGATCTATAAACACTTAAGTACGTTGGAGATGAGTATTTAATGACTGGTTGGAGAATAAAAAACCAACATGAAGCAGTGGCATAGCAAAGCAGCTCTGGACTGACTATCTGGGCTTGAATCCTGGATCTGTCACTTATGATCTGTGTGGCCTTGGATAAATTGTTTAATTTCTATAGATTATCTGTTAAATACAGAATAATAATATGCCCTCTTAGTATTCCTATGAGGATTAAATAAAATAATGTAACATATAAAAAGGAGTTACTTAGTAGAGATTAAGTGCTCAACTATTAGTTATGAGGGAAGAAACATTATGAAGTAGAGAATAAGTTTTTCGATTTTTCAGTTTTACATCTACTTGGCTAAGATTAAGACTTGCTGTCCATATTATTCAGAGAGAAAAGGGTTAGTGATGTCATAACTGAAGAAATAAGGAATACCAAGACAGGTCAGAGAAATTTATGCTACAGTCTAATTTCTCTAAATTGGTTCTGAGTTCTGATTAAATTTAGTAACTAAAACATTCAGTGCAATTCAAAAGTTGGTATAAAAGCACTGTTTCCCAAACCATTGGCAATTGGATAAAAGGAGAAGAAAAACATAAGGCCTCCCTATAACTGCAGTACTATTGCCACTTTGTGTTTTGTATCACTCTCTGCTGGAATTATTGTCTATCTCTTCTGAACCTCATCCCCCTATTATGTATAAACTCAATATTTATTAAAGCAAACCAGACAACAAGAGGGGAGTCAATAGCAAAATTTCCTTGGGAACTATTTTCCCTGCTTGGTTGTGGGCAGGCAGGGGAGAATTGAAAGGTCTTCAGCACAGAAGACAATGATGGGAATGTTTGTAGGTGCATGTGCATGTGCAAAATGATGAGCTTGGCCAAAGCATCTTCATTTCAGTGGGTGTATACATATTTGTTCACAAGTACATTCTCTCTTGTTACAGAGAGTTTTTAAAACAATATCAAGATCTAGTAGAAGACCATCTAGTTCTGATGGGTTCTTTCTGCGAAATCTAGTTCCACGCCAAATGATGCTTCAACAATCCCACCTCTCCCTAGGAGCTACCAAGGCCCCTGTAGCCATCTCCCTGTGGTGTATGAGCTGGTATGTAGGCTAATGGAGCTCCTCTGCCCAGTAAACACATCAGTCAGCTAGGCCAAACTGATTTCAAGTGTACATATAGTTAAGATATGGCATCCAAAGAGAAGGCATGAAATACAGACATTAATTTTAGGAGAGGGAATATTGCTTCTTAGGAGTGAATCAAAACTCTTTCTAGGGCAGATTAAAAAAACATCATGGAATTCTGGAACATTGAGGAATCCTCAGACTCAAGATTATAGGGACTTTTGGGGACACAGTTTGTCTTTCACTTATTTCCATTAAAGTTTTCATTTGAATGGCCTTCTGAACCAGAAGGTAAAGAGTTAAATGAGTTGAACAATTCATGCAAGAAAAATTCTTTCTGGTTTTCTTCTCCAGGAATCAGTTGTGGCACCCTCCTTCCCCCCATATATAACTGATTAACGGAGGCCAAAGAAATAGTTTGATGGTAAATTAATCTATAAACTGAAAATTCTCCAACAAAATAAAGTGTGATCTTCTATATATAATTTCATTAGGTAATAATCCCATTAAAAATAAAATTTGATTAATTTTTATTATAAATTTTTAAAATCTCCATTCCTCCTTCAAGAATGAGTATTAGTGGTATTCTTACTTTTCCTTTGTCCAGCAATTCAGAGTTTAGATTGTGTGGCTAGACTGCCATGGAGGCTCACCAGGGGACATAATGGTCAAGGTCCCTTGTTTAATGTAGTCGCTTCTTTACTGAAATCTTTCAGGGTATTTTAGAAATTTTCCTACTGCCTATATAGCTCCAGTTAATTGTGTACCTATCCTGTCATCTCCCTTGATTCGCCCAATTTCATTTACCTACCATCTAGTATGTGTCAACTCTATGACAAGTGCTTGAGGTACGAGGCAAGGTAAGAGTTCAGTCCTCAAGAGGCTGAAAAAATAAGTAGTCTTCACACCATTTGCTGCTTTTCCTTCCAGTTCAGAAAGTCATTTGACTCAAACTTGGCATATAAAAGGGATCCAGAGGCTCTCAATTATATAATGTAACTAGCTTATTGTTGACCCATTTTCTTAATGTTATTTTGTTTGTATATGTTTCTACTTTTATGGAATTGCATTAGATTATTAACTTGCAGAGACAAAGATGAATTGTAGGATATTTTCAAGGTCTATTTGGACAGTTTTTTAGTGTGCCCCTACAGGCAATTTGTTTCTTAATAAATAATTCATGATGATGATAAAAATGCAGATGAGATGCTACTTCTTGGGAAGGCGTTGGTACAATATTCTTGCTTATATCTTTCTGGTAGAACTTGAGATCATTTAAGAGTGAAATTACCCTTAGGGGAACAAGTGGCTACTGCATAATGAGAATTGTGTTTTTCCAAATTATTTCCAATTAAACATCCACAGGTCCAAGATCATTGGCTTTACAAGGGTATCAGAATGATGCTGTTTGGCTTCTTCTGATAGTGAATTACATCATCTTTCCCAGATTTTTTTTATCCATTTCCTTTGCTCAGAAAATCTTATTTTTTTTCCTTTCCATTTTGCATTTTCCCTGTAATTATAAAATACACTGCATTTAGAGAAAGAAAAATTAAGTGTCAGCTACATCACATACTAGCTATGTGCATTTCGGAAGCTATTTGCTGTCTTGTGACTCAGTTTCCTAACCTGTGAAATGAGGACTGTATATCATTTTTGTCCATCACCCATGGTTGCTTAGAGTAAACCATGGAATGTTATATACATACACAATGCTCTCTTGTCTTTCTCCTTTTTCTTCTCCTTCTATTTTTCTTCTCCATCGTTTTCTCTCCTCTCCTCCTAACTCTTCAGGCTAACCTTTACAGACTTTTTTAAAAGAACACCTTATGTAAGGATGAAGACTAAGAATGAAAAGTAGCATACTCAAAAGCCCCTTTGTTTCTTCTTATACATGTAAAATACCCACAGCGTTATGTGGAGTTGCAGAAGAAATGATAATTAATAATAATGATCACTTCTTGGGCTCTTATTATGAGGGAAACAAAGTACTAAGTTCTTTGCATGGATTATCTCATTGAACTGCACCCACTTCATGGCATTATTATTCCCGATCTTTGACACAGGTGAAAAACATGACTTGGAGATGTTGAATAATTTGTTCATGGGCACACGGTGGATGTCAGCCCCAGCAGTTTGACTCCAGAGTCCGTAGCCTTATTCACATTTTCACATGAGGAGGCTATAAGGTAGAGTTCTATACTGAATTTGAAGTCAAGTCTCCCAAGTCTTGGTTAAAGGTACAGCATTGACTCCAAGGGAAGGGTTGGTGTTTTAAGTCTCATTAATTGAGACTCAGTATATAAGAGCACGTGGAAGGGGCATAGAGACAAAGGGTGCTCAAATCAGCATGAACACCAGAAAGGCCACATGGGCCAAGGATAGAAGCAACTTGTCAGCTGAGTCCTGGTGTCAGCCCTGCCAACCATGTTCCAACATCATGAAGAGAAAAATCCAATAATCAGCATGTCATGGTACCTAAGTGATCAACAGCAAATCAAGCCATTCTGAAATAAAATATTAAATTAAAGAAGTTATATATTTTAGAGAAGGATGCATAACAGCTCAAGACATTCAGCAATAATCTTTGCTACCCTCAGAAGTCCATATTTGTCACACAGTATGAGAAGGGTAATCACTCTTTTGAGCCATATGTTGGAATGAGATCATTTTTTTCTCTTCACTGGGCTCTCTCCATTCATGGGCACCTGACCAGGCTGTGTCTTCTTAGGATTAGGCTCCACTGTGTCCTGAATCCCCAGGTGCATATCTTCAGTGTCTCCCCAGTCGTATTGGGGATTTGGTTTCTCTTTCTCACCCCTGTACTGAGCACAACAAAATTCACCTTTGAATATGAGCATATTTCTGTTTTGAGAGCAACATCCAGGGGATCTTTGGCTTTCCTAGAACCTATATAGCTTCAAATAAAACCACAGTGAAACCCAGCCAGGTATGCCCTTTCCTTCAGCAGTAAAGATGCCTCTGAATCTCCCCATTTCTACATGGGATTACGACTCAGTGCTGAGTGCAGGCCGGCACTAACGAGCCCACAAACATCCTCAGAGGGGACCAGAGGAAGACACAGGTGAAACAAATCAAACAGAACAATCAGGGGTGAATTTTCAGTGTGGCCTGGCATGGAGATTTCCTGGCGGGATTTCCATTAACGTGAATGGGAGTTGTACCACTAAATCCCTACACACTGTGCAGAAAATGTGCCTCTAAGTGCTCAGCAGCATTATGCCTGATGGAACAAAAACACAAACTACCCAAACCAGGGGAAGTGTTCCTGGGGCCAAGGTGCCAAGATTTACAGCAGAAGGTGTCTCAAGTCCTAACTGTCCTGGGTGAGACAAAATGGACCCCTGCTCAGTTTGCACAGTGTATTGGAACAAGGAGGGCTCTCCACAACCTGCCTGGTGATGCTTCTTGCTCTCTTTGACACAGACTTTGATTGTGAGTTGATCTGGTGTTCCACACAAATGGCCTGTGTTTGCTAAGATGATTTCCCTCCTGCTCTGATTATCTGAAATTTCAGTAAACCTTAGCATTGCATCAGGCCCACTGGAACCAGAAACTTAGAGGATGATAGTGCATGATTCAGTTTGATGTGGTTTTATGGCCTCTGCAAAGTAAATGTTGCAAAGAACTCTTATGCTGGGATCAAAGAAAATAGTCAAGAAATCACTTAGCCTGCCTGCTTTCACAGAGCAATTTCCTTTCCATATTATCTATAGGGTGGCTGGAAAATACAAGCCTGATCACATTGCTTTCCTCCTCAAAAGTCTTCAATGGTTCCCTTCTTCCTCTAAAATAAGATTTAAGGCTCTCCAGAAATTATTTTCCTCTCTCATCTGCCACTACATCTCCCATATATTCTATCCTCTACTGTATTTTTTTTTTTATTTGCTGTTCCTTTAAACGAAGTGACCTCCAATTGACCTTATTTATACAGCCAGAACAGCTCCTTTCCAGTGATTCTGGTCCTCTGTCTACTTATCCTTCAAGGTCAAAGTTATATATGTCATCTTCTCTATTAAACATTTTTCATACTGACTTGACCAGTTACTCTGCCAAGCTGTCTCTGAACCCACACTGTATTCATTGAATTCTACTCTTAAATACCTTAATTTATGTTATATGCTATTCTTTATTTTTCTCTTTCCTCGACTACAATGTGCCACCAAAGAGCTTTCCAGATCTTTCTATTTCCCACAATACCTTGTTCTTAAGAAATATTATTAAATGAATAAAAAGATAAGGTCCCGCCCTCCTTCTTGCTTGAACATCACATTTTTCATTTTCTCTAGGCCATTCGGATGAAGCTCACAAGTAAAATGAGTTGTTATCAACACTTTCTTGATTGTTCTTTCATACAAACATTTATGGAATAACTCATATGGGTCAGGACATTGCAGTAGTGGCTCACGAGTGAGTGGGACATAGTTCTTGCCCTGGAGCAGCTCATAGTCTAGATGGCAATGGAATGATGGCCAGGTGTTAAGGAGATCACTCTGTGTGATAAAGTTTGTTGCAATCACATCCATCTTTATGCGAAGGCTTGTTGAAGGGGCTGCCTAGGAGGGCCTCTCCTGAATGGGCAGATGCCTACGAAGCTGAATTGCAGCAACGTGCTCACCCAGAGGTAAACCTGGGAGGCACCAGCCATGACTGATTATGAATGAGGCAAAGTATATCTTTGACATTAGCCCCTTCCCCTCTTCTCCTCCACCCAATTCCCTAGAACCCTCTGCCTGCCTCTCTCCCCACCTGCTCTCTCAATCTCACTCCAGCTGACAAGATGACTGGTCTGTTCATCTTTGGTAAACTTATCAAGGACAAGTGTGGCTGGCTTAAGTTCCCCTGGAAGAGGTTAAAAGAGGAAGCATGGCCCCATCGAAGAGTACAAGCTTTGGAACCTGACATCCCTCAATTTGGGGCTTAAGTATTTCTTGTATCTTGTTGACCTAGAACAAATTATTTAAATTCTCTGAGCTTCATTTTCTTCCCCAATGGCCCTCAGTTGCTTCTTTTGTAAAATTAAGATATTAATACTCACCTGGCAGGGCTCTTTGAAGGATCAGAAATATTGTATAAAAAGCACTTAGAGAACACGTAGTAGACACTGAAAACATGGTAGTTATTAATAGAATCTTTAAAGGGGGTTCTTGTAGGGATACAATAACTTATTCAAACACTTGTCTTACTAGTGGTAGAAATTGAAGGCGTGCTAACAGCAAATAGTGGAAATATTTGAGGGCTGAGAGCCATGAGCTTTCAGAGTGTCCCACAAGCACCTGTGGGGTGTCCATCCATCCGGCCCACAGGTCAGGGGATAAATGAGGCGTTGCGAGTCCCTAGCTCTGCCCATTAGCATGGGAATCTGGATAAATTGCTACTCTTCTTGCCTTAATTTCCTCCTGCTTAATATGTATCCTGAGATCGCCTCCCCTGACAGGTGATTTTGACTAATGTACAGTTGTGCTTGTAACTCCTCGGTTTTAGGGGAGCTGAAAAGCCAGAAGTAATATTGTTCATTTCAAGGCTCCTGTATCTGCTGTGAGTCTCAAAGAAGGGAAGTTCTTTCCCCCACATTCCTTGTAATATTTAGTTTCTTTGAGTTGCCTCATCAGAAGAAATACTGAGTTCTCCATTTCCCTGGCTCACTTTCCCACTGACGAGGGTGATGTTAACATTGAATCCTGAATCACGGCGAGATCAATATTATAGCGGCTGTTAGAGGAGGGCACTAGCCCTAGAACACAAACACACTTTCTTTTCCAAGAAAGACTGGAGTTCCCCTAGTGTTAACTTCCCCTTGTTCCCCTCGGTGCCTCCCCCACTCCCTCCCCTCCTGCCACCAGCACGACCCAGATCACATTAGAGTCCCAGAGCACAGGGAACAGTTCTCGTCTATCCGTCACCAAGGAGGCAGACGGGACGGGGGGAACAACAAGTCATTTGTACCTGATGAGGAGGACACTCCTGGGAAACAAACAGATGAGCCACCCCATGAATCTGAGCCATTCTCTGCGGTAAACAGAACTGCATGAGAAGCCACCAGTTATCTCCAGCATCGCCCTCACCTCTCTCACTGCCCTGCTGGCAGCCGGGTGGGGGACATGAAACCGTAGCTTGGACCAATATCTGATTCTGAGAAAGTTAACCCTCGCAAAGGTGACTTGCTTTTCCCTCGGTCTCCTGGAGTTGAATAAGCATCCCTTTCTATGATCTTTCTGTCAATTATATTTTTATTCGAGAAGTGTATTTCCACAGCAAAGTGGCAAAACTAACTGGCAGAGTTTGACCTCGTGTTTGGGCAGGGAGTGCCAGCTTTTAAATAACCGAATTAGTGCATAGTGAAATGGAAGTAGAATATATACTTCAAAACCTGTTTAGGACGCTTTTCTTAAGACAAGACAACACAGCCACTTTCATGAAGTCCTGCAAGGCAGTTGGAGTATTGACTGGGTACTCCAAAAGCCTTCTGGGACACCCAGCGGGCAACAGAATATGTTACCACAAACCACTGTAGTTTGTTGTGAATACTATTATTATCTCCTAATTCCACAGATTGTAATAATGGTGAATATTAAGTAATTCTGACGATAGCTGAAGAATTGGGTTTGCGGGTCAGGCAGCCTGCCCCAGTGGTTAGAAAATACACACTGGGGTGTTGTTTTATAGAAAAAATGATATCTGTGATATCAGCAAAACAAAAAGCCAGAAGGTAAGTAAAATGGTAAGGGATGATTCACAGACAGACTTTAAAAAAAAAAAAAAAGAACAGCTTGGCATATCAAAGTAGTCTAAAATCCAATTTCTACAGTTTTAAAATTTACATTCTTTTAAAAAAAACGTGAAACCCTGGGCAACTGGGTGGCTCAGTCAGTTAAGTGCCTGCCTTTGGCTTGGGTCATGATCCCAGGGTCCTGGATAGAGTCTCACATCGGGCTCCCTGCTCTGCAGGGCGTCTGCTTCTCTCTCTCCCTCTGCCTGCTGCTCCCCCTGCTTATGCTGTCTCTCTCTCTCTCTGTGTCAAATAAATAAATAAAGTCTTTTTAAAAAATCCATACTTGAACTTTGTAGACAAACATAACACAATTCAAGTTACTATTTTTATCCTGTATTTTTCTCATGCTTAGCCAAAATATGCCATTGGATGATCATATGGGATAAAATTTCTTTAATTCAACATGGGCCTGAATTATTAGGCTAAAAATTACCAATGTACCCCAAGATCATAGGATATAATTAGTCCCGTTGTGTCTATTCTCTTGAAGCCAATCAGATGATCTGATCTTCTGTGGGAGGGTTTATCATCTGTTTTTCCCCGTCCCAGGAAGGAAGATGATGAAGGAAAGTTTAAGACATATGCATCCAATTAATATAAAACAAGGAAATCCCTTAGGACAACCACAGGGAAAAATGAAAAAGAAACATCAGTCACCAATTTCTTCTGGAACAAGATGAATTGCTCCTATGTTAGTTTTTGAAAAGTCATTAATAAATGCACTATACTTCTAATCAGCTATCAGATAGTAATACCAACAGGATCAGGAAAAAAGGAGGAAAAATGAACTAACCATTCTCAACATCTACCTTATTCAAAAGACTGTTTTGCATATATAATTTTACTTAATTTGCATAGCATTCTTTACATAAATCATTATTTTAGACAAGGAAGCTGAGGCACAGGCAAGTTAACTAACTCATCTTTTTTTTTTTTTAAGATTTTATTTATTTATTCATGAGAAACAGAGAGAAGAAAGAGAGAGAGAGAGAGAGAGGCAGAGACACAGGCAGAGGGAGAAGCAAGCTCCATGCAGGGAGCCCGACGTGGGACTCGATCCCGGGTCTCCAGGATCACGCCCTGGGCCAAAGGCAGCGCTAAACCACTGAGCCACCCAGGCTTCCCAACTAACTCATCTTTTTATGTTTCTATTATGTTTAAAAGTTTTGGCAAAATTCAGAAAGCTAGAAACTCTACCTAAAAGGCATCATTTAGGGGGCAGCTGGGTGGCATAGTTGGTTGAGCATCTGACTCTTGGTTTCTACTCAGGTCATGATCTCAGGGTCATTAGATTGAGGCCCAGATCACAGATCAAGCCCAAATGGAGCCCCAGATGGAGCCCTAGTTCGGGCCTCTAGTTGGACTCTGCCCAGTGAGGGGTCTGCCTAAGACTCTCCCTCTCCTTCTGCCCCTCCCCCTGAGCGTGCTCTCTCTCAAATAAATAAATGAGTCTTTAAAAAAAATAAATAAAAGTCATCATTTAGGATTTTTGTATTCCCTTATAACTAATGGTTTGAAAGTTCATCCTATAGTTCTTTAGAGAATGGATTGTCGGTTCTTTTACAAGCTCTCAAAACATTGAGAGTCAGGAATTCTAAAGAGTGTTCACTGCAGTACAAGATCACATGAGAGAGTGAATTTCCCATGGCAGTACCTGCTCATTCACCTTCTCAAGTGGATCCTCTGTCAGGAGGAGAAGGATTCGTGGAAACAAATTCAGCAACCATTTTAATGAGTTTCTGCCCATGGAGAGACTGTAGACACAGGTGAGAGGAAACTTGTCACTGAAGAAATTGAACCATCAGAAGACAAATAAGCACTAGAGGAAAAGCCTCAGAACTGGAGTCAGGAAAATTGGGTTCAAGTCCATTTCATCTATTAACTTGCTGTGTGGTCTCAGGCAAATCACTCCACTTCCCTGAGCCTCCATTTACTCATCTACGAAAAAGGGAATCATGCCCTGAGAGGTCACTGCCAAGATCCCTTCCAATTCCAACTATTACCTCTTGAGAGATTGCTAAGTCCTGCCTCAGCTCTTTAGGACACAGTGGTTTAGAGCAGCAGTTGTCAAACTTTAGGATATATCAGAATCACCCTGGGGCCTTGTGCAAACTCAGATTGCCTGGCCCTACTCCTAGAACTTCTGAAACGGTAGGTGTAGCTGGGGGTGGTGGTGTGGGGTGAGGCCCCTGATTTTACATTTCTAATGAGTTTTTAGGTAATGTTGATGATATAGTTTGAGAACCATTGATTTAGGATTTTAAAGCTTTTTGGTGAGCTAAAAATAAATATAAATATTTATCAAGTTTAGTTCATTTATTAGGCTACTAACTGCACTTTTAAGTTAACCTAAAATGCAATAAAACATATCAGACTGGATGACAGATCTGGGGACACTTTCTAATTAGGGAGGAAATATTTTCCTATACCCTAAAGAGCTGTAAAATGTGGGTGACTATCTTTTTCTTATGCATATTTATCTGGACCTGTTCTATTTTTGAGACTGTTAAAAAATGGACAAAGTCATCTTCTTGCAGTGATGGGGTAGGCACATTCAGGCACTTGAACTGATCAAACTTCTGAATTTGGGGAGATACAAGCCAAATCTTTCTTTCTCTAGACTCTAACCTAGACCAGTGACTTACCAGAGTGAGAGTCCCGAAACCAGTATAATACAATGGAATCAGACTGCCTAGTTTTCATTCCCTAATACTTAGCAGCTGTTTGACCTTTAGCGCCCAGGCCTCTTTATCTCATCTGTAAGAATGAGAATGAATGCCTCGTACCATTGTCCTGAGAATTAAATGCTACATTTCAAGTGCTTAGAATGTCTGGCACCTAGTAAGTGCTCAATAAAAGCTGAGCTGTTATTTCACTTCTTGTCAGAAATATTGTATTATATAAAATATATATAACATAAAAATATATATTGATTCCATCTCTTGACAAATTCACAAGTATAAAATACAATATTCAAGGAGGACAATTTGAAGGCTGTATTGCCCATACCTTTCTCTAAATAAAGCCATTTCATAAAGCTACATGCTTAGATCACACTTTGCTTTTTGGGGTGAGGAGTTCTTTGGACAATCGATTTCATTAAATTTAACTTTGGCCTTAGCCATGTACTGAGGGTCATCATGAGAAATAATTAAATAAAACTCACTGTCTTTGGTAGAGATGAAAAATGTCTTTTTTATCGCACCTTGCCTTCTTTACAAGGATGCACTGGAGGAATTTCTTCTGAGTAGAGTTTGCTATTCCTGAGCCCAGTAAGCTCAGGGCTAAATCTGTGCCTGCCTCTAGTACTGAACAGGACACAATAGCAAGTGATTTTATTTCCATATCCATATCTGCCTTCTATCTTGATTTGTCTCCCTATTTTATACTTTGGAATCACATGTATAAGCCACTTCAGAGACATTAGGGATAGAGTCCAGGTATAAATGAATAAATAAATAGATTCAATGATTCAAATCATGGGAGGCTACAGAGAATTATCATATATTCCAGTAATATAGTTTCTGGTGAGACAATATCCTTTCAACTTGATTTATAGTTTAACATTAGGATAGAACATGTTTCCATTCAATAAATGTTTTAATAATCACTCTTCTATGTCTTTCCTGAAAGAGAACTTTTGGAAGATTGCAGCTTTAAGGAACTGGAATATTTAATAAAAAGAAAACTTCATAAAATAGTGGACATATCACAAAGAAAACTTAAATCCCACTCAGTCCCTGGAAATGTGGGATGCCTTGGTACTGCAGGGCCCGCGTTCTTGCTGGCTGGGAGAGAAAGGAAGGATTGATTGTCAGTCCTGTAGCCTAACCCCCGCCCCCCGGGAGGGGGGATCACTTAAAGAAATCTGTGGGGAACCATTTTTATAAAGTAAAACATGCTTTGGAAACAGTTTTTACAGTCTAGGATTCTATGCCTCAAGTGTTTTCAAAATGAGACCCACCATTCTAAATAAGGCAAATGCAAAAACCTCAGTGCTCAAGGTGATGTGAAAAGTTCTTTTTGCAGGATGTTGTTTCATTGCATGGCATGATTAAATCGCTGTCAATGAAGCAATGATCCCTCTGGGAATTAATGCGAACAGAGTCCATTAGTGGGCTTTCAGATTCTCACATCCAACCAGAAGACTTGCAGGTGCCTCTTCTGAATACATGCAACTGCCAGTACTGGACAGTGCTCCCCCCTCCTCAGGCTCGGTTCCCTGCCCACAAATCCTGGTGTGACAGGTGTGGTTGGGCACCGTGTAGGGGGGGCTGCACTGCAAAAGCTCCCTGCTGGGGCCAAACAGGGAAGTGCTGTTTCTCACAATAGATTTGCATCCACTTGGCTCCCCGTCCTTCTTTGGCCTAAAAGGGCGCTTGACTTTCATGATTTTGTGGGTGGGAAGGTCCCTGGGAAATTTTTTCTCATTCTTTCCAAAATTGCTCGTTTTTGGAGATCAACATCTCCTCACTCCTCACTTTTATTTAGGATTTTCTTTCCAATTTGTCTCCTGCTACCACACTGCCCTTCTTTCTCACGAGAGCAAATCAACTTTTTATCCTCAGAGGCCTTGGTTTAACTTTGAGGAGAAAGATCATACTGTCTACAAAAGATGTCTATGATCTGGGAATTTTTACCATGCTCTCAGGTTTTTTTTCTAAATTAACAAGTGTAGCCTCAAAATGTTTATGTTTTCTAGTGATCCGTCTTAGTGTCATTAATAAGAGGATAACAATGTGCCTTCTGAGAAATGTAATAGGAAGAACATAGAGTTCCCTATTTCCTCTCTTTATTGGGGTATTATTTATATATCATAAAACTCAAGATAGCTGCATGAGTTTTGAAAAATATGTACACCAAGTTACTATTCCCAAATCAAGATATAGAACTTTTCCATCATCCCAGAAAGTTACCTCATGCTCTTTAGTAGTTAATCAATTTTCCCTGTGCCTAAAATCAAACATTTTTTTGATTCCTAGCATCATAGATTAGTTTTGCTGGTCCTTGAACTTCAAATAAATAGGATCATATAATGTGTACCCTCTTGTGGATTGCTTCTTTCTCTCAATACAACACTTTAAAAATCTATCCCTATTGATGTATGCAACACTAGTTAGTTCCTTTTTAACACTAAGTAGTATTCCACTGTATGAATATTTTGCATTTTGTTTATCCACTCTTCTGTTGACAGATACTTCAGTTGTTTCCAATATGACGTCATTGTAAGTAAAGCCATTATGCACATTCTTATAACAAGACTTTTTGTATGTGTGGCCATGTGCTTTTATTTTTCTTGCATATGGACGCATGAGTGGAAATGTTTGGTTTCTATGAAATAGTCTTGCCAAAAAAGTGTAACTTGAGTCTAATCAGAACTTTAGGCAAAACTTCTAGTTGGGCACCTAGGTGGCTCAGTTGGTTAAGTGTCTCACTCTTGATTTCACCTTAGGTCATGATCTCAGGGTCACAAGTGAGCCCTGCCTCAGGCTCTGTCCTCAGCGGGGAATCTGCTTGAGATTCTTTCCCTCTGTCCCTCCCACTGCAAGCTCTCTCTCAATTTCTTTCATTCTAAAATAAATAAATACATCTTGAAAAAAAAAGAAACAAACTTCCAGTTTACAGTAAACAAGGAATAGAAGAAAAAGTTAAACCATCATCAAAAAACAATATGACATACTACTACAGGACAACCGGCCTTTAGTTATGTAAAAAATGTGCCATGTAAAAAAGCTGTATGTTGGTGCGGGGAGTGGACGGGTGGTATTGGTTTGGGTCATAATAAATTTAAGAGTCACAACAGCCAAGTGTAATACGTGGTCTTAATTGGATCCTGGTTTAAACAAATCCAGCTATAAATTATACATTGGGTATATTGAATATGAATTTGGTTTTAGTCAATATTAGTAAATATTTAATTGTATTAGTTGTGATACTGGTATTGTAGTTATATCAAAAATATTTTTATATTTTTATAATAAATTTATTTTTTATTGGTGTTCAATTTGCCAACATACAGAATAACACCCAGTGCTCATCCCATCAAGAGCCCCCCTCAGTATTCTTATTTTTACAGAGGCATATTACAGAAGCATTTAGAGGTAAAATGTCATATCTGTAAGTTACTTTGAAAGACTTCAGCAGAAACAAGGTGTATGAAGCAAATATGGCAAAAAATGTTAAAAAGTAGTAAATCTAAGTGATGGCTGAACAGATGTATATTACACAGTTCTCTCCTAGTTTGCTATATGTTTTATAATCTTCATAATAAAAAGACAAAAGTTATTTTTTATGAGTAATAGCAATTCAGTTTTTTTTATTTCCATTTTGTTTGAATTCATGGAAAATAGACCCTTTTATTTCTTCACTATATTCCTCCAAGATTAAGTCAGCATATGGCAAAGTAGAGAGCCAGTGGGGCTACAGTAATGTCTGAAAATAAGTTTATATTATCAATTTATATTATATTTAAATTTATATAAAAAATTTATATTATCAACATAGTCAATATTCCTTAGCTTAGATCATTCTCTGCTGCACAGTAACAAGTCATGAACAGAGATAGGGTGATAGATTTAGATTTCAATCCACAGAGCTCTCTGCAAATGCTGCAGGGATTTCAACCATTAAGAATTTTCAAGCCATCTCTACTTGCCTTTTCAACATGTTGCGACACAACAAAAAGTTTATTTTACACAAGCAATTTCGGTTCATAATTTTCTAATTATGAGTATCAAACGGAGTTTCACCTTCCACCACCCCAGTGACTCATAGCGTTCTTGTCGGTTAAATTCAACTCTGTATTGTCTGGTTACATGATTTGAAGTTTTGCACAAACATCACAACTTTTCTCTTCTCCATTTTTAAAGGAAGTCTCCCTTGCTTCCCTCAGAGTGGGACCAATGCAGGTTAGCCTTCTGTTCTCTTCATCAGCTCATTTGCTCTCATTCCTAAATATATTATCACTGTTTCACTGCATTCTGCTATTTTAAATTCAGAAAACCCCATGGTCAAAGACAGTATGACTCTTTTCCATATAGTGCCTTCCTAGTGTTTGTTGAAGAAAGGCACTTAATGGGGATTAAAACAAAGGGATATGGAGGAAGAGCATGGTTTTAAGTTAAGCATTTATTAAGAAAAACATTGTGCTTCAGTCTCTGGTACAGACGGCAGGACATAGAACAGAAAGTGTAGCAAAAAAGATGAAGCAGGAATTCGAAGGACATGAACTATATATGAGCTTTTTCATTAGTTGCTGTGTGACTTGGGCAACCCCTTTAACATTCCTGAGCCTCAGTTTCTCCAAATGCTTACTGCAGAGCAAATGATCTCCAAGATCATATAGGTTCCAATATTTAATATTTAATAACTCAGAATGAATAGGTCTGTTGAATTTCTTTGAAGAGCAAAAGGTCCATCAACAAACTGAGGAATTTAATCAGGTAATAAAATCATGAGTCAAATGCCTTTTTGCTGAAGCACAGTGATATAAATGAGATAGACCAATTCACATTCAGATGTATCATCAGAGCTGCAGTGGCATTCCCTCCAAAGGGCTGCTTTCATCGCTCATCTATTTGTGTTCACTAATACTCTCTCATTGTCCTTAATTTCCCCCCACTTATTATCTTTTTTTTTTTTTTTACTTGAAACAGACACAACAGATTAAGGATGTAAGGTTGAATAGCACAGAGCATTAGTCAAAACAGACTTTTGAAATGGCACACAATAGTCCCCCAAGGTGGTTTGTTTTGTCCCCTTTCAGAGCTGGGCTTCTCCCTCACTCCACCTTTCCTGTCTTAGTCAGGTTTTGTACCAACCAACTCCCCTCTGCTTTGACCAGGTAAGGTCAGTTTGAGGTGAAGCCCTAGTGAGGTGATGGGAAAGGGTGGGTGCCACCTGGCTACATGATGGGGGCTCTTGTGCTATCATTTAGAGGTCATGGTTTTCACCCCAGCAGATTTTCATAGGTTCCCTCATTAAAAATTAAGATTCAACTACATTACAAAACAGATTGGCAGGCTGCTGGAAATTGCTATAAATAATTTATCAACTAGTCCATTCTTATTTCTTCCAAATACTATCGTTGTTATTTTTAGCACAAAAGAAATCATATCTAACTATTGAGCTCAGTGGAGATGGAATAAAAATGCCACTGAGTATAGCACTTAACCAAATTAAGGGAAAACATGTCAATTATTTTCATATCTTATTATATTGAAGAGTGATAGACAATATATGAGAGAATTTAGTGGTGTGAACCATGTACTTAACAGGAAATGCCACTTGAATTAGGAAAAAGCAAAAAAATCAAAACACTAAGGCTGAGAAAAAGCCTCATGGCTATATGGGCAAAAATCAATGATCCCTAAATCATATGGGTTAATTCAACCAACATGAAGTGAGCACCTCTTGGGAAGTGTAAAATAAGTGAGTCAAGTTCTTCGCCACAAAAATCTCTCAGTCTGGCAGATATTGCTGAAGAAATTGGTTAGTTGGAATACAAATGGCATGGTCTCATGACAATGATAAAATCAGTATTAAAGGTTAGATGACAACAAAATTGCTTAGAGTAGACTGTGGCTTGTCTACAATTCTCAGAGTTCTTTGGAAGCCGCACTATGAACAACTTTGTTTCTACAGGAAAAGGGAATTCCTCAACTTAGGTCAGGACAAACAGATACTTCTTCTCAGACCTCCTTTCCTGCCACAACCATGAGGATAGAACAGTAATCAAAACTACAGATAAAGGAAAGGGAGTAAAATGTGATGGGTTTGGGCCAGCAGGAATTCATGACGATTGTAATGCAAGGGTGCTCGGTTGAAGTTGGATCATGAAAAGAAGTTAGCCAGTGAGATCGGTTATGTAGGAATAACCCATGGTTCCTTAAGCACCAGGGAAGGGTTTCAAAGTGGTATATTAATAAAAACACAAAGCACTTGTCAGGCTTGGGTTCTTCCCACAGAATAGTGGTAACTCCACTCTTTCTCAAATTCAGGGTGTCTTTGTCATGTGTCTCCTGTGGGCTCTAGAATACAGATCCCTTAGTCACCACAGGCTGTCCACCCCATGTGGTTTCAGAGGTGACTGGCCATGTCCCAGGGCACCAGGTCAACTCCTCTGCACTGTAGTTCTCTTCTGTTTCTAACATTGGCCACAGGGGTCCCAGGTCACACAGGGAAACCATCAGTTCCTTCTGATGTATAGCAAAACTCCTAATGCTTTACTTTTGCTTTTAGTAGTCTCTGAACTATAGAGGAAAATACACCAACCTTCCTCACCCCTTCTTTACAGTCTGTTAGTGGGCTCACAAAGCAGTTCTGACGTGTATTTCTTAGCATTATTTCTATGGTAATTTAGCTATTTTGAAGTGTCAGTATGAGGCCACGGCCAGATAACTATCTGAATCAGACATGGAATGATATGCCATGGCTGTTGGGTCTAGTCTGTAAAGTCTACTCCCTTGGCTGGTGAAGTTTCTCCTCATGAAGTCCCTCACTCTCTCTTAATAAGAGACCTCCAAAGGCCTGTCCTGCCAACCTTCTAGACCATGTCTGCATTTGCAGTGGTATACAGCTGAAGTTTTTATTTTAGGACCCTGATTTAAAATAGACTGTTTATGAATTGGTGTTTCTAAGTCAGAGACTTTTTTTTTTTTTCAGAGACTTTCTTCACACAAACATTTCATACAAGAATCATAATGTTCAGAACATAAACTGATTAGAATTTTTTTTTTGCTTATGAACATATGGGCATGTTATGAATACTGCAAAGCACGGCTTTATAAGGTGTTCCAAGTTTTCTATTGTTCTAACTATTTCTCCCTAAGTCTTACTTACAAGAATAGAATAGATCACTTGGAGGACAGTTGGAAAGGATGGAAAAATAAAGAGGCTTCCAGAATATCATATGGTAGAACAAGGAGATAAATGGGGTGCCAAGCTAAAACTGTCTATGATCAACTAGCACACAGAGTGACACTGGTGGTTGTGTATGTACAGTTGCTTCAACACCAATCATAATAACTAATGCTGCCACAGTGCTAATGAAATACTAGCACATTCATCATCTCATTTGATCCTCACAATAACCCAGTGAAGTGAGTTATTATCATTCCCAGTTGACAGATAAAAAAATTGAGGCTTAGAAAGATGAAGCCATTTGTCTCAGATTTTCCCAAGTAGGAAGGTAAGATAAGAGCCAAACCCAGTTTTTCTAAGTTTAGATCCCATGCACATGTACTGTTTCAAAGTTCACTCATGGGAATTTCCTCCACAGTCTTCGCCAAGGGCCCATCACTTAGCTTCAGTCATTGTTCTAGATAGACCTTTAGGAGAAGGCTGTGTAAAGATGAATATCCTCTGGGAATTCTTTTTATGAACTTAACTTTTTATTTTGAAAGAATTACAGACCCATAGATAAAAATAATAGCTCAGGGAACTTTTAGCTTGAGAAAATAAAGCTTATCCATAGTCATCTACAACAACATAATGCAGAACATGTCCTTTATGTTAATTGAGGGACTCTGAGAGATTTGAGCAGGAGTGACCACATTTGAGCAAGTGGGCAAGACATCATGGAAGAAGAGGCATTTGGACTGACCTAGAAAAAAGATAGTATGATTTCTCTAAGCAGACAAGACACAGAGGTGGGAAAGGAAAAGCATTCTAGAGTCAGCACTAATTCAGGCAAAGATGCAGAGGGCAGGTTGGAGAAAATAGCAGATGTCTAAAGGGAAGGGGAAAATATATTTTTTAATAAACTCAAGTGCCATGCTATTCTCTATGGTGTGTTCTGTTTAAAGGTCAACATGAATGGAGAGAGATGGACTTAGCTTCTTTTTTTGAACATCCACAGGGTGGGCCCAAAACTCTCGGGGTTAAGAAAGCCAGAGCTTTTTATTTCTCTGCTACAGTAATCCAAAAGGACTTTTATTTGTAGAGTGAAGAAGGTGTTCTCAAAGTTTTTCTTGGAAAAGTAATACAGTGATACCGAACAGACACTTAGGAAACTAAGAATTGGCCTCTAAAAGGCCATGTTGTCCATGTTCGAAATCAAACCAAAAGGTTGTCCATATTCTAAATCAAACAGGTATCTCTCCATGTATCCCAACCTGTTCTGAAAAGATTTAAGTTCTTATAATAGTGCATACCATTCAGCAAGATAGCTTAAATTAAAAATAAAGAAATGAGGCAAAATATATTTGTCATAAGGACATTGTGCAGAGATATTTTTTCTCCTCTTGCTCAAAATCCTTTCAAAGAGCAGCTACTGCAGACATTTCTCTCAAGTCTCAATATTCATATTTCTGTTCTTTAAGAAGTTGGTTTGCTTTGCTTTCATGTATATACTGGTTCTTGTAACTATCAGGGTTTCCTTCTGCTAGCAATCGCAGAGCCAAATTTGCACCTTACCTTTTGGAAATACGTAAGATTACACAGCCTAAGTATGTGGCATTAACCTCTCTTCTGTCTCGATAGCCATTGAGAACTATTTCTTTCCCTAATCAATCTAAAGTTAACAGATACTAAAAACAATTCTAACTTACTTTCAAAGATTTTTCCCTCAGAAAATTTGCAAGAAGGTTTTCAAGCAGGACAAATATAATTTCACTAAGAAAATAGAATTTGGCTATTTACACTATGAAATGAGTTAGAAATGGCAAATCCATTGTGTACCTTTTTTAAAAGAATCAATCTTTCTGAATATTCTCCAACAATTCCCCACCCACACCTCTACTCCACCCCAAATAGTCTTCAAGTGAGCATTTGGGTGATAATAATACTATCAGACTTCTTGGGCACCTTTATACGTGCAGCACCACCATCAGGTGGACTGTCCTTCATAAAATATATTTAATATGTACACTATAGAGTATGGGTCAGAACAATACCTTGTCAGAGTAAATGTTTAATAAATAATTGTTAGTTGTATTTTAATAAGTGTGTGTCCACTTATATTGGAGGTCCCCAAAGAAAAGATTTTTGTGTTGCAAATCTCAAGTACTTATTTATAATCATTCTGAATGTCACCCTCACCTCTAATATGACTATGGTTGAACCTCGTTACACATCCAGCAGAAGCTTTCTTGTAATTCAGGTGCACGGTAGCTCTGACATGTTTTCATCCATTCAGTCCAATTGCTTACTGTAGCTACTGCCCTGTCATTGGTTCTTCATAATAAAGTATGAGTCTTCCACCAGGGAAAAGAGCACAGAGCCACAAATGCAGCTCTCCTGGTTGCTCCACCACCCTTCCTCTTTCAGGGTGTGGAGGAGAGGGAGCTGGGCCTCACAAAAGGTTTCGGCCCCAGCCATTTCCCTTCACCTGTTCAGCAGGTGGGCCCCAGGTGAGCACTAGACTCCTAGGTCCGCAGAGTCACTCTGCTCCTTTGTTTGATCACCAGTTGCTTTCTCCACCTGTTTGTTTTTCTGGATTGGTTTCCTGTCCTGTTCATTAGTCAGTTAGTTCTTCCTTGTTTGTTCTGTGTCTCTTGTGTGTTTCTGCAGGTTACCTTGCTCCTCAGCCCCGGAAGGCTGATGTCCTTTGTTCCTCGTAATTTGCTTTACAGGGGTGCAGGGAGCTGTTAGACACATGTACACATGCTTGGTGAAAAAGGGAGAAGGTTAAAAGACTCACCTGTGAATGTGATCACTTTGTGGGAATGGTCAATGGAAGGGGACCATTCTCGCCTTTCTCCTTGACCCCAAAGTCCTCAAAGTGATTTCTAAAGAGAAATCTTGGAGATGGGAGATTGACACGCAAGTGCTAGCTTGGTTATGTTATGCTTTGTTTTCGTTTTAATTTGTTAACATAACACCAACCAGATAAATATATGCCTGTGGAGTTCAGAAAGTCACACATGACAGCAAAGTGGTGTATAAAACCGTTCTCTGCTCTCTACAGCTGACTGCAAAAGGAGTGAGAGAGATTTTTGTGGTCCCAGGTGACACAAATAGAATCATTTGTCACTGGGAAGGACCATCATTTAATTTGTGATCATTTATAAAGGGTTGGGACTAAAAGTAGGAGGAGATGCTTTTTAAATTGCACTGTATCTTTTTGAGCTCATGCTTAATATAATTTGAACCCAGGCTTCTGGGTTCAAATCAGAAAATTTGGCTCAGAAAAGAATCCTGATTATTATGGACCTTTATTAATTTAGAATTTTTCAGTATTTAGAATCATTCCAATGCAGTAAACTAGAATGTACTTTGTAATCTGAGGAAGAAGCGAATTCATAATTTTGAACATAAAATGTGGCTATCAAAGTGCTTAGGTAAAACTCCTCTCAAGTGCCATGACTTGTATGTCACACCTCCCCCAAATCATAAAAAAAGTCACCTGACAAAAATGTAAAATCCCCGCTCCTAGAGATTCTAATGCTACAGTATGTCTGGAATGGGAACAGGAGAGCTAGATTTTTAGGGAATGTCCCTCAGATGATTCTCACTATCAGATAAGTTTTGAAAACCTTGCTCTAGAAATTATTGACTAATAATTTCTAGAAAAATTATAGACCAATATCTTCTCTTGAGAAAAGTTAACTTCCCTCTACCCTAACTTTCACTAATAAGGACATTCAGGGACCTTATTATAGTTATTAATTATACCTGAAAGTAACAATTCAATTTCTGGGGCAAGTATTTCCTTCAACACCTCAATATGCAAAAGATTGACACAGGCATTGAAGATACATAAATTAGATAGTTCTGACCCTTGAAGAGTTAATAATCTGATGATAAAAGTGCATTTATTTATTCAGTAGTTTTTAAGAACCTTGAATAAAGTTTTATTGACTTGCTTTTTCATTAAACCAATACCCAGAGAGTTTCTACTCGTTGCCACACACCCTGGCCTAGGTGCTGGCATTGAATATAAATTAAAATACTTCCTTGTCCTCAAGTTGCAAATTGGAGAAAATCAGTAAAGTGACTGCAGGCTTCCCCTGCTATGACAGAGCAAGTCCACAGTGCTGTGAGAACACTGAGGGACAAAGGATCCCTGACCTAACCAAATGAGGGTGTGTGCTGGGGTGCATGGGGCTAATCAGGCCTAACGGACAAATAGAAGTTACCAAGATGAGAGAAGCAGGGAAAAGTGTTTCTAGCAATAAGGCATAATGTGCAAAGGCATGGAAGGGAAGTAAGAGACCTGTACATTGGGTGGCATCAAGTAGTTGAGTAAGACCAGAGCCGTAATGTTCCTTCTACTTGGGAATACTGATCTCTTATTCTAGTATTCAGCTATTAGCCTACTGGAGCGGGGGCCCAAACAACAAACTTTATTTCATTTAAAAAAAGGTATCTGTGCACTGGTATGCCAGAAGTTAATTCCGTATTAGAATTCTGTTGTAAAGCTGTTGTTTTGAATAAGGACATAGAACTATCACGATCAGAGGAATTCAGGAACGGTGAGGAAACAGGACAGGA